>NC_088235.1:105552892-105737892 GCF_036934945.1 Oncorhynchus masou masou
GAGGGAGGGACAGGGGGAAGTTAGAGGGAAAGGGACAAGGGAAGAGAGAGGGAGAGGAACAGGGGGAGAAGAGGGAGAGGGACAGGGGGAGGAGAGAGGGGGAGGAACAGGGGGAGGAGAGCGGGAGAGGACCAGGGGTAGGAGAGAGGGAGAGGAACAGGGGGAAGAGAGAGGGAGAGGAACAGGGGGAGGAGAGGGAGAGGGACAGGGGAGGAGAGAGGGCGGAGGAACAGGGGGAGGAGAGATGGAGAGGGACAGGGGAAGAGAGAGGGAGAGGACCAGGGGAGGAGAGGGAGAGGAACAGGGGAAGTGAGAGGGAGGGACAGGGGGAAGTGAGAGGGAGAGGAACAGGGGGAGAAGAGGGAGAGGGACAGGGGGAGGAGAGAGGGGAGGAACAGGGGGAGGAGAGAGGGAGAGGAACAGGGGGAGGAGAGAGGGGAGGAGAGAGGGAGAGGGACAGGGATAGGAGAGGGAGAGGGACAGGGGGAGGAGAGAGGGGGTGGAACAGGGGGAGGAGAGAGGGAGAGGGACAGGGATAGGAGAGGGAGAGGGACAGGGGAGGAGAGAGGGAGAGAAACAGGGGGAAGAGAGATGGGGAGGAACAGGGGAGGAGAGGGAGAGGAACAGGGGGAGGAGAGAGGGAGAGGAACAGGGGGAAGAGAGAAGGAGAGGTACAGGGGGAGGAGAGAGGGCGGAGGAACATGGGGAGGAGAGAGGGAGAGGGACAGGGGGTAGTGAGAGGGAGAGGGACAGGGGAAGAGAGAGGGAGAGGAACAGGGGGAGGAGAGGGAGAGGGACAGGGGAAGAGAGATGGACAGGGGAAGAGATATGGAGAGGAACAGGGGGAAGAGAGAGGGAGAGGAACAGGGGAGGAGAGAGGGAGAGTAACAGGGGGAGTAGAGAGGGCGGAGGAACAGGGGGAGGAGAGAGGGAGAGGGACAGGGGGAAGAGAGAGGGGGAGGGACAGGGGAGGAGAGAGGGAGAGGAACAGGGGGAGGAGAGGGAGAGGGACAGGGGGAGGGGAGAGGAACAGGGGGAAGAGAGAGGGAGAGGAACAGGGGGAGGAGAGAGGGAGAGGAACAGGGGGAGGAGAGGGAGAGAGGAACAGGGGGAGGATAGAGGGGCACTAACAGGGGGAGGAGAGAGGGGGAGGAACAGGGGAAGAGAGAGGGAGAGGGAACAGGGGGTGGAGAGAAGGAGAGGAACAGGGGGAGGAGAGAGGGAGAGAGACAGGGGGAAGTGAGAGGGAGAGGGACAGGGGAAGAGAGAGGGAGAGGAACAGGGGGAGAAGAGGGAGAGGGACAGGGAGGAGAGAGGGGGAGGAACATGGGGAGGAGAGAGGGAGAGGAACAGGGGGAGGGAGAGGGGGGGGAGAGAGGGAGAGGGACAGGGATGGGAGAGGGACAGGGGGAGGAGAGATGGGGAGGAACAGGGGGAGGAGAGAGGGAGATGGACAGGGGGAGAGAGGGAGGGGGACGGGGGGGAGAGAGGGAGCGGGACAGGGGGAAGAGAGAGGGAGAGGAACAGGGGGAAGAGAGAGGGAGAGGAACAGCGGGAGAATTGGGAGAGGGACAGGGGAGGAGAGAGGGCGGAGGAATAGGGGAGGAGAGAGGGAGAGGGACAGGGGGTAGTGAGAGGGAGAGGTACAGGGGGAGGAGAGGGACAGGGGGAGGAGAGATGGGGAGGAACAGGGGGAGGAGAGAGGGAGATGGACAGGGGGAGAGAGGGAGAGGGAACAGGGGGAAGAGAGAGGGAGAGGAACAGGGGGAAGAGAGCGGGAGAGGAACAGGGGGAGGAGAGAGGGAGAGGGAACAGGGGGAGGAGAGAGGGGGAGGAACAGGGGGAAGAGAGAGGGAGAGGGAACAGGGGGAGGAGAGAGGGGGAGGAACAGGGTGAAGAGAGAGGGAGAGGGAACAGGGGGTGGAGAGAGGGAGAGGGACAGGGGGTAGTGAGAGGGTGAAGAGAGGGAGAGGGACAGAGGGAGGAAGAGAGGGATAGGGACAGGGGAAGAGAGGGAGAGGGACAGGGGGTAGTGAGAGGGACAGGGGAAGAGATATGGAGAGGAACAGGGGGAAGAGAGAGGGAGAGGAACAGGGGGTGGAGAGAGGGAGAGGGACAGGGGGTAGTGAGAGGGTGAAGAGAGGGAGAGGGACAGAGGGAGGAAGAGAGGGATAGGGACAGGGGAAGAGAGGGAGAGGGACAGGGGAAGAGATATGGGGGAAGAGTGAGAGGGACAGGGGGAAGAGTGAGGGAGAGGAACAGGGGGAAGAGAGAGGGAGAGGAACAGGGGGTGGAGAGAGGGAGAGGGACAGGGGGTAGTGAGAGGGACAGGGGAAGAGATATGGAGAGGAACAGGGGGAAGAGAGAGGGAGAGGAACAGGGGGTGGAGAGAGGGAGAGGGACAGGGGGTAGTGAGAGGGTGAAGAGAGGGAGAGGGACAGAGGGAGGAAGAGAGGGATAGGGACAGGGGAAGAGAGGGAGAGGGACAGGGGAAGAGATATGGGGGAAGAGTGAGAGGGACAGGGGGAAGAGTGAGGGAGAGGGAACAGGGGGAAGAGAGGGAGAGGGACATGGGGAGGTGAGAGAGATATTGACAGGGGGAAGAGAGGCAGAGGGACAGGGGGAAGAGAGAGGGACAGGGACAGGGGAAGAAAGAGGGAGAGTGTTTCAGGAATGCAGCACACAGTAAAACCTTCTCTCTGCCACACAGAACCTTATAAGGCCCACAAGCACCCAACATAATCCATGGAAGCAAAGCCTGCCGAGGAATTTGACAGAACCAAAATAAAGTCAACATTTATTCAGCGTTGGAGAAAACGCTACGCAGCAGAATATGAAAGGAGCAAGGACTGAAAAAAAACGCAAAAGTGCTGTGTTTTTGTTGGGTGGATGGAGGTGTTATTAGCTGGCCTGGGTTTAGGGTGGGAGGAGTCAAGTTTATTATTCAAGTGCACAGGATACACATGGTGTACACAGTCCAATGGAATACAAGAGGACTTTGTGTCAGAGGAGACTGGTAGGGAGAGGGAGATGGAGAGAGGGGGAGAGTGAAAGTGGGGTAAGAAGGGAGCAAGCGATGGAGAGATAGGGAGAAAAAGAGATGGGTGTGACTGGAGAGAAAGAAGAGAGAGAGAAAGGGGTGGGGGGACTTGTACTTGTGCCCACAGCAGCCCACCTCAGAGCAAAGAAGAACAGAGGCAGGGCGTTAGAGAGGTGGAGAGAGGTGGGATTGACAACACATGCTGTACAGATGTTTAACATCCCTCCTGGGCCACACTCCCAGACCAGAGAGGTGAGGGGGAAGAGGAGAGTAGAGGGGGAGGAGGGGACAGGGGAAGAGGGGGAAGAGGAGAGTAGAGGGGGAGGAGGGGACAGGGGAAGAGGGGGAAGAGGAGAGTAGAGGGGGAGGAGGGGACAGGGGAAGAGGGGGAAGAGGAGAGTAGAGGGGGAGGAGGGGACAGGGGTAGAGGGGGAAGAGGAGAATAGCAGGGGATGAGGGCACAGGGAAGAGGGGGAAAAGGAGAGTAGCGGGGGAAGAGGAGAGTAGCGGGGCAAGAGGAGAGTAGCGGGGGAAGAGGAGAGTAGCGGGGGAGGAGGCGACGGGGAGGATAAGAGTAGCAGGGTAAGATGAGTGTAGCGGGGGAAGAGGAGAATAGCAGGGGAAGAGGGCACAGGGAAGAGGGGGAAGAGGAGAGTAGCGGGGCAAGAGGAGAGTAGCGGGGGAAGAGGGCACAGGGGAGAGGGGGAAGAGGAGAGTAGCGGGGCAAGTGGAGAGTAGCGGGGTAAGAGGAGAGTAGCGGGGGAAGAGGGCACATGGAAGAGGGGGAGGATGAGAGTAGCGGGGGAAGAGGAGAATAGCGGGGGAAGAGGGCACAGGGGAGAGGGGGAAGAGGAGAGTAGCGGGGCAAGTGGAGAGTAGCGGGGTAAGAGGAGAGTAGCGGGGGAAGAGGGCACATGGAAGAGGGGGAGGATGAGAGTAGCGGGGGAAGAGGAGAATAGCGGGGGAAGAGGGCACGGAGAAGACGTGGAAGTGTAGGTTGATACACTTACAGCCAGGGAGTGTAGGTTTATACACTTACAGCCAGGGAGTGTAGGTTTATACACTTACAGCCAGGGAGTGTAGGTTTATACACTTACAGCCAGGGAGTGTAGGTTTATACACTTACAGCCAGGGAGTGTAGGTTTATACACTTACAGCCAGGGAGTGTAGGTTTATACACTTCCAGCCATGGAGTGTAGGTTTATACACTTACAGCCAGGGAGTGTTGGTTTATACACTTACAGCCAGGGAGTGTAGGTTTATACACTTACAGCCAGGGAGTGTACTGTAGGTTTATACACTTACAGCCAGGGAGTGTGGGTTTATACACTTACAGCCAGGGAGTGTAGGTTTATACACTTACAGCCAGGGAGTGTGGGTTTATACACTTACAGCCAGGGAGTGTACTGTAGGTTTATACACTTACAGCCAGGGAGTGTAGGTTTATACACTTACAGCCAGAGACTGTAGGTTTATACACTTACAGCCAGGGAGTGTAGGTTGATACACTTACAGCCAGGGAGTGTAGGTTTATACACTTACAGCCAGGGAGTGTAGGTTTATACACTTCCAGCCATGGAGTGTAGGTTTATACACTTACAGCCAGGGAGTGTTGGTTTATACACTTACAGCCAGGGAGTGTAGGTTTATACACTTACAGCCAGGGAGTGTACTGTAGGTTTATACACTTACAGCCAGGGAGTGTGGGTTTATACACTTACAGCCAGGGAGTGTAGGTTTATACACTTACAGCCAGGGAGTGTGGGTTTATACACTTACAGCCAGGGAGTGTACTGTAGGTTTATACACTTACAGCCAGGGAGTGTAGGTTTATACACTTACAGCCAGAGACTGTAGGTTTATACACTTCCAGCCAGGGAGTGTGGGTTTATACACTTCCAGCCAGGGAGTGTGGCTTTATACAGTTACAATTCTGAGCTTTTGAAATATGTTTGGGGGGGGGTCGGACCTTAAAAAAAGTTCCTTTGGAAAGTGAGTCAAATTGGAGGAGACGTGGTATGCATCTTTTAAATGTGCTCCTTAAGTACCTCAGAATGCTGGGGATCTAATGAAGCAGAGGGAGGAGAGCAGGGCTGGAAATGAGCAAATGGAATACTAAACATGGGCAGACTGCATAAACACAACATCAGCATGGAAATGCACTTGAAATAGGAGCAAGTGGTTCTTTTGGTGGAAGAAATGAGTGTTGTAGTGTAGATGTTCACCTGGTGATGCCAAACTTCCCTGATGACTCCCTGAGACACACACACACACACCATTATTTTTTCACTCCTTTTCTTGAGGTGTGTCTCTGAGCCGCCCAGTGTTGGATTAAAAATAGAAGAGAGAGCAAACAAAGAATAAGGAATATGAGGCCTGGACCAATGTGGTTCATCACAGTCCATACATTACCACTCCTCCAACATTTGCTCGCTTTCTCAGCATGCATCTGTCTTTCTCACAAAGAGATACAGTAGACAGATAGAGAGAGAGAGAGAGAGAGAGATGGAGGGGGAGAAGGAGAGGGAGAAAGAGAGGGAGGGAGAGGGAGAGGGAGAGAAAGAGAGAGAGAGAGAGAGAGAGAGAGAGAGAGAGAGAGAGGGAGAGGGAGAAGGAGAAGGAGAGAGAGAGGGAGAGGGAGAAGGAGAGAGAGGGAGGGAGAGGGAGATAAAGAGAGGGAGAGAGAGAGAGAGAGAGAGAGAGAGAGAGAGAGAGAGAAAGAGAGAGGGGAAGGGGGAGAGGGAGAAGGAGAAAGGGGGAGAAAGGGAGGGAGAGGGAGAGGGAGAGAGAGGGAGGGAGAGGGAGATAAAGAGAGGGAGAGAGAGAGAGAGAGAGAGAGAGAGAGAGAGAGAGGGGGAGAGAGAGGGGAGGAAGAGAGAGAGAGAGGGGGAGAGGGGAAGAGAGAGATGAAGAGACGCCCTCTGGGTGTTTGTACACCCTTCTATTACCAGGCCTGTTCTGATGAATGACATGGAAAAGAGAAGTTGGGAGTTAAGTGGAAAGTTGGAAAGATATTTCCCCAATGTTAAAGGAGAATTTCGCTATTTAGACACCTAATCTGTATTTTTTTACGTAAGTGGAATGTTATACAGTAGAAGGGTCCAGACACTTTGTTTTCCAGTTCACTTGGTTTTGACAAACTTTCCCCACTAGCGATTGACTTCCTGAGCTTCATTCTGGAGTTCCAGGCCATCCAAAATAACAAAAACACCCAATTACGTCCTTTTACAAACGGCAAAGCTCTCAATATCATAATGCAGGTCTTTACATGTTGTACACATGACATTGCGTCATTCTGAACATTGTCCACAACGTTAAATTCCATTTTGTGTGACTGGAGAAGTGTGCCCTACTCAGCTGTGCTTCTTGTCCATGTAGCCCATGTATGCGCAGATGGAAAAGTATCCCTGTCATGTGAACAACATGTAAAGACCTGCATTACGATACAGAGAGCTTTGCCGTTTGTAAAAGGACGTATTTGGGTGTTTTTGGAGTCTTTGTTCGTGTTTTTTGGGATGTCCTGGAACTCCAAAGACTAAGAAGGAACAAAAACAAAGCTTTTTCTAATGTTTGTGGTGTGTGCCTCCCTTCTCCTTTAGCCAAGCCCAGACTGGAAGCAGCGTCTTGGGAAAGGTCTGTGCTCAATGGTCCCTCAGAGGTCTGGAGGATGGCTGTACGGTGTTGCGCTGTGGTTCAGGAGGGGATCATCTGGCCCGGGCCTCACAAAGTTCCCTACAGGTCACACATAGCTGGCGGGCATCCAATACATTGTCCATTGAGATCTGCCCGTGACTGTGGTCAGCTGATGGAGACAATGTTGGAGAGAGAGCCACTTCCTCTGTTGTCACAATGTTTGTCTGTATGTCAAACTGAGGATGGGATGTCATGTGACAACTGGAATAATAGTTTGTACAACAAATTATACAACAAGTGGGAATGCACTCATTCACAATCACAGTGACCACAATACACACATGCTGTACTGTAGGCCAACATCTGCAAGCAGAATAGTGTAACCAGAACAGACGATCAGGAATGGAGGTTAGTATAGAACAGACAAAAACATCTCTGTTTCAACTCCAGGCTCATCCAAAATGTGAGCGTGCATGGTTCTTTCAGGACTAAACAGTGAAACAGGCAACCTAGGTGCATAAGAGAGAGATGCATTAAACTTCCTCTCTGGTGACATGTTTAGAATACCTGAGGCTTAGTTCTCTGGGCCAGCCACGGGGTGCAGGCTTCAGGCTGGAGGTGCCAGGCCTGGACACAAGACAGAACAGAACACACTGAAGCATTGTGGGAAGGGTGAACAGGACCCAGACACACAGACATGCGTTGGAGAGAACCCATCCATCACTTATACACACACAGGCCCAGGCCTACACTTCCGTTTCCACTGAGAGAGAAGGAAGGAGAGAAAAAGAAAGAGCCAGAAAGGGAACAGAACTGGGAGAGAGAGAGTTGTTTGTAGGTTTCTAAGGTCATTGTTCTGTTCCATGTTAGTAGCTCTCTGGAAAAGAGTTACAAGTCAGAGTTACTAGTCAGAGTTACTAGTCAGAGTTACTAGTCAGAGTCACTAGTCAGAGTCACTAGTCAGAGTTACTAGTCAGAGTTACTAGTCAGAGTCACTAGTCAGAGTTACAAGTCAGAGTTACAAGTCAGAGTTACTAGTCAGAGTTACAAGGCAGAGTTACAAGGCAGAGTTACTAGTCAGTGTTACTAGTCAGAGTTACCAGTCAGAGTTACCCGTCAGAGTTACTAGTCAGAGTTACAAGTCAGAGTCACTAGTCAGAGTTACACGTCAGAGTTACTAGTCAGAGTTACTAGTCAGAGTCACTAGTCAGAGTTACAAGTCAGAGTTACAAGTCAGAGTTACAAGTCAGAGTTACTAGTCAGAGTTACAAGGCAGAGTTACTAGTCAGAGTTACCAGTCAGTGTTACCAGTCAGAGTTACCCGTCAGAGTTACTAGTCAGTGTTACTAGTCAGAGTTACTAGTCAGTGTTACTAGTCAGAGTTACCAGTCAGAGTTACTCGTCAGAGTTACTAGTCAGTGTTACTAGTCAGAGTTACTAGTCAGTGTTACTAGTCAGAGTTACAAGTCAGAGTTACTAGTCAGAGTTACTAGTCAGAGTTACTCGTCAGTGTTACTAGTCAGAGTTACTCGTCAGAGTTACTCGTCAGAGTTACTCGTCAGAGTAACTAGTCAGAGTTACTAGTCAGAGTTACTAGTCAGTGTTACTAGTCAGAGTTACTAGTCAGAGTTACTAGTCAGTGTTACTAGTCAGAGTTACTAGACAGAGTTACTAGTCAGAGTTACTCGTCAGAGTTACTAGTCAGTGTTACTAGTCAGAGTTACTAGTCAGTGTTACTAGTCAGAGTTACTAGTCAGAGTTACTAGTCAGAGTTACTAGTCAGAGTTACTCGTCAGAGTTACTAGTCAGAGTTACTAGTCAGAGTTACTAGTCAGTGTTACTAGTCAGAGTTACTAGTCAGAGTTACTCGTCAGAGTTACTAGTCAGTGTTACTAGTCAGTGTTACTAGTCAGAGTTCCCAGTCAGAGTTACTCGTCAGAGTTACTAGTCAGAGTTACTAGTCAGTGTTACTAGTCAGAGTTACAAGTCAGAGTTACTAGTCAGAGTTACTCGTCAGTGTTACTCGTCAGAGTTACTCGTCAGAGTTACTCGTCAGAGTTACTAGTCAGAGTTACTAGTCAGAGTTACTAGTCAGTGTTACTAGTCAGAGTTACTAGTCAGTGTTACTAGTCAGAGTTACTAGTCAGAGTTACTAGTCAGTGTTACTAGTCAGAGTTACTAGACAGAGTTACAAGGCAGAGTTACTCGTCAGAGTTACTAGTCAGTGTTACTAGTCAGAGTTACTAGTCAGTGTTACTAGTCAGAGTTACTAGTCAGAGTTACTCATCAGAGTTACTAGTCAGAGTTACTAGTCAGAGTTACTAGTCAGAGTTACTAGTCAGAGTTACTAGTCAGTGTTACTAGTCAGTGTTACTAGTCAGAGTTCCCAGTCAGAGTTACTAGTCAGAGTTACTAGTCAGAGTTACTAGTCAGAGTTACTAGTCAGTGTTACTAGTCAGAGTTACTAGTCAGTGTTACTAGTCAGAGTTACTAGTCAGAGTTACTAGTCAGAGTTACTAGTCAGTGTTACTAGTCAGAGTTACTAGTCAGAGTTACTCGTCAGAGTTACTCGTCAGAGTTACTAGTCAGTGTTACTAGTCAGAGTTCCCAGCCAGAGTTACTAGTCAGAGTTACTAGTCAGAGTTACTAGTCAGAGTTACTAGTCAGTGTTACTAGTCAGAGTTACTAGTCAGTGTTACTAGTCAGAGTTACTAGTCAGAGTTACTAGTCAGTGTTACTAGTCAGAGTTACCAGTCAGAGTTACTAGTCAGAGTTACTAGTCAGAGTTACTAGTCAGTGTTACTAGTCAGAGTTACCAGTCAGAGTTACTAGTCAGAGTTACTCGTCAGAGTTACTAGTCAGAGTTACTAGTCAGAGTTACTAGTCAGTGTTACTAGTCAGTAATCAGTCACTCCTAATGAGACAACAGCACAGGACACTAAAGGAATGTTTTACATACTGTACTGTTTTCCTTTCTCTTGTTACAGGTGCTCTGCTTCTATCGCTAGAATTATACAACAGGTTGCTGCTTAGACAACACACACATTACTGAAGCATTGCCAGCTACATGGCCACCTCTCTAAAATAGAAACACCTCCTATCTGATGTAAGAACAGAGGGAGAGGAAGAGAGACAGGAATGGAGAAGGAGTAGGAGAGAGAGAAAGAGAGAGGGCAGGAGGGAGGAAAGGAGGGAGGAAAGGGAGAGAGGGAATGAGGGAGAGAGAGAAAGGGAGTGAGGGAGGGAGGGAGTGGGAGAGGGAGAGAGTGGGAGAGGGAGAGAGGAAGTAGAAGAGAGAGAAAGTGGACAGAGACTGTGCTCTCGGGAGTGAGAGGGACAGAGTGGCAGACCATCCCTGGCGTGCCATTGGCTGCGGAAGGCATAGCAGGTGTCCTATCCCGTGTCGGGTGATCTGAGTTTAGCAGGGATTAGGGAGGTGAGGCTGGGTGTTCCTGGGGAGATCCCCTCACACCAGGCCATGGATTAGCTCTCTCCCTGGGCTGAGATCTGGCATGGCTCCCTGGTCCTGCTACCATCACAATGTGATCAGTGCAGACAAAAATGACGCGATCTGATGTAAGACAATACCGTAGCCTCGAATGGGTCCACACCAGGCTACACCAAAGTCATGACAGCTGGGACAGACAGACAGTAGAGCAGCGAAATATTTTTATTTGACTTAGCTAGGCAAGTCAGTTACGAACAAATTCTTATTTTCAATGTCAGCCTCTGAATAACTGCCTTGTTCAGAGGCAGACCAACAGATTTTTACCTTGTCAGCTCAGGGATTTGATCTTGCAACTTTCTGGTCCAACACTCTGACCACTAGGCTACCTACCACCCAGATAAAGCAGTATAATGTGAAAAACAGAAAACTGTCAGAGAGAGAAGCTGGTATCCAAATGGTGATTTCATAAAGGATTTTTATTTATTTAAATAGGCACGTCAATTAAGAACAAATTCTTATTTACAACAACAGTCGACCCTGGGCCAATTGTGCGCCACCCTACGGGACTCCCAATCACAGCCGGATGTGATGCAGCCTGGATTCGAACCAGGGACTGCAATTACACTTCTCCCACTAAGATGCAGTGCCTTAGACCCGTGCGCCACTCAGGAGCCCAATAAAACAAGGATTTAAAACCAGTGTCTCCAATAAGCGCAAGGCCAGTAACCTCCAGTAAGAATGTGTAATATAAAACTAGCGATCACAGAGGATGAGAGAGGGAGGGACTAGGGATGAGAGAGGGAGGGACTAGGGATGAGAGAGGGAGGGACTAGGGATGAGAGAGGGAGGGACTAGGGATGAGAGAGGGAGGGACTAGGGATGAGAGAGGGAGGGACTAGGGATGAGAGAGGGAGGGACTAGGGATGAGAGAGGGAGGGACTAGGGATGAGAGAGGGAGGGACTAGGGATGAGAGAGGGAGGGACTAGGGATGAGAGAGGGAGGGACTAGGGATGAGAGAGGGAGGGACTAGGGATGAGAGAGGGAGGGACTAGGGATGAGAGAGGGAGGGACTAGGGATGAGAGAGGGAGGGACTAGGGATGAGAGAGGGAGGGACTAGGGATGAGAGAGGGAGGGACTAGGGATGAGAGAGGGAGGGACTAGGGATGAGAGAGGGAGGGACTAGGGATGAGAGAGGGAGGGACTAGGGATGAGAGAGGGAGGGACTAGGGATGAGAGAGGGAGGGACTAGGGATGAGAGAGGGAGGGACTAGGGATGAGAGAGGGAGGGACTAGGGATGAGAGAGGGAGGGACTAGGGATGAGAGAGGGAGGGACTAGGGATGAGAGAGGGAGGGACTAGGGATGAGAGAGGGAGGGACTAGGGATGAGAGAGGGAGGGACTAGGGATGAGAGAGGGAGGGACTAGGGAGAAACTGAAAGGAGAAAGAAGGGAAGAAAAGAAAAGAGAAAGAAAGTGTTGGCTTTAGTTTGGTTTTAGTTTAACATTCTCCAAAAGTTGGACTGAAATGTCACTTTTACATCACATAACCTCAATCTTCGAACAAATGTTTTCGACACATCATCTTTGTGACTTACTGCCCTGCAAGACTGTTGAGACTTCAGCTCACACCTTAATGCAGCAACACACACACCTTCAAATTCCCACACACATTGTCACATTTACACACACACCATCATCAACAGATAAGCCGCTGCAAACATGACACACACATATTTGGTGACTCTCTCACACACACACACACACACACACACACACACACACACACACACACACACACACACACCCCCTTGTGGGTAAATTTTCTCGCCTATCTATTCCCACTCACGTGTCTCTCCCCTCTGTCTCGATCTGCCCTGTCTCAGACCAGCCTAGCCCTCCAATCACACGCCCTGAACCAACTCTCTCCCAGCCAATCGCTGCCTAGTTGCTAGGTTAGAGGACCATCTATATCCTGTCCATGCTATTTGCTGAACGTCAATCTTACAGTCTAAACAAAAGATTACGTGACACAAACAAAAACAAACAGAGTTGGGTGGGCGCCACTAAAATAAGATAGGAGTGTGGTTCTCACACTAATGAAAGATTATTGATGTTACGTTATAAATAGCTCTGTGGCAGGGCATCCATTGTTTTCTCTCACATGCCAGGGGAGCTGCATGAGCACACTGTACGAACTGCAAAGACAGATAGACAGACAGGAGGCAGACAGACAGACAGACCGACGAACAGGAGACAGTGGCCACAGGGTGGCGCTCTTAGTGTCGTGTTGTGGGAAGTACGGCGATTCGACTGTAAGATACTCTCTCTGTGTGAGATCCACAGAGACACAGATACTCACTGAACCTTAATGCACAGTATACACACAAACACACAACATTATACAGTGTCCTGAACAAGTATTTCGACGCTGTCATTTAATTTAGAAATGCATTTTTTGTTTATCTTAAAAATATATAATTTTTCTTCCACTTTGACATTACAGAGTATTTTGTGTAGATTGTTTACAAAAAAATGACAAGTAAATCAATTTGAATCCCACTTTGTAACACAATACAATGTGAAGAAATCCAAGGGGTCTGAATACTTTTGCAAGACACTGTATACCCTGGAGCATGCTGGTCATAGTGGAAGGATGTGAGCTAAGCAACAAACAGTATTTCATAAGTAAACGCCCAGAGGGAACTGGTTCCCATCTCCACCCACAGTCCAACCCGGACTCAGGGGTAGACGTAACACTGACATTTGTACAATATGTTACGTTTGGGATGGTAGGTATATATTTTTTATGATATGTTACAAATTACTAGGGGCTCGAGTTTGGGGTTAAGTTTAGGGCTAAGGTTAGGTTTAAGGTTAAGGGAAGGGTTAGCTAACATGCTAAGCAGTTGCAAAGTTGGTAATTATCTAAAATGCCAAAGTTGTCCGTGATAAAATTCAAACACGCAACTTTTGGGTTGCTAGAAGTTCGCATTATACACCTAACCATCCACCCCGACCAACCAACCAACCTCCTTTCGTTTTTTCCTTAAGTAACTTTCTGTCTCATGAAACCATACCGAACATAACATATCATACTAATTTGAGTGTTCCGGATTTTCTTTTACTGTGTGACGTGTAGTCTATGAGACTGGTCTGCACCGTGCTTCTACACTTGCATTGCTTTTGCATTGCTTGCTGTTTGGGGTTGTAGGCTGGGTTTCTGTACAGCACTTTGAGATATCAGCTTATGTAAGAAGGGCTATAGAAATACATTTGATTTGATTTGCACAGTCAACTCTGCTCAGAGCCAACGCAGCTCGACACCACCACTAGTGAAATAGAGGAAGAGGGAAAACATACAACACTCTAATATCTGGTACTGCTCTCTCCTCTCCCCCTCCTTTCGTTTTGTTTCGTTGCATTTTCTTCCCTCTCCTCCCCACCCTTTCTCTCATCTCCTTCTCCTCTCCCTCCCCCTGTCTCTGAGTTCCCAGCTCAGCGGGGCGCTACAGGTGTCCTCGCCGTGCCCCCTGTCTGTAGCTGATTCTGACGGGATGAAATATGAAAGGCAGAAATATATTTCCTCTGATGTTGTTTTTTTCATGGCCTCTCTCTCCTGCACTGGGCACATACAGGGGGGAGAGGGGGGATAGATGGACCCCCCCCCCCCCACCCCCCACATAGCCAAGGATGCAGGGTTCCGTGGTTGAAAGGCTTGGTGGTCGCAGCAGGTGCCGTGGGGTCGCGGTGAACGGGAGTTCAGACTGAGTAGTGAATCCCTGGTTCTCTACTGGCTGTGTGTTGGTAGCGGGGAGAACAGATCGATAGAAGCCTAGGAAAGATACAAACCATGACAGACTGACCAGACGGCATCATGTGACTTGGACTAAGGACATAGGAAATCACCCTAGACTTCCCTTTGTAAACAACAGAGTGAGGCCTCACTCTTTATCATGTGGACTAATCGTCTACACCACTTGAGCTTCTATACAATCTGGATCACTGAAGCATTACAGATTGCACAATGTAAATGTTAAGGTCATTTCGGATTGAGCCGACATACGCAGAATTTACCGCAGTGTTTCCCAACGCCAGTCCTCCAGGAGAAAAATACCTGATTCAACATGTCGAGGGCTTGATGGTTAGCTGACACGTTGACTCAGGTGTGTGCTGTTGGGGGCACTGGAGGACGGGAGTTGTTAAAGTCTGATTTACTGTGAATGCAGTCTCCAATAACACCGCGGGAACATTGCCTTTAACGTTCAATCACGCTGGAAAGCTGAACTTGAATAAAATATGGCTTGAATACAGCCCTTGGTTGGATATAATAGAATTGTTTTTGGTGAGTTGGAGGTTGCGTTGTTGTTGTTTTTTTTAATGTATGAAATGTGCTGTAAAAATATCTAACTTCCTGATCATTCTTAAAAACAAGAAGAAGAGAGAGCTCTCTATCCCCCTGCTGTCTGTTAATGAATCAGCTGAAAATGTGACAGCTTTATCTTAGCTTATGGCCCCTGAGACAATGTGTAATGTACACTGACCCTCGTTATGTGTGGTTACTCACAGCTCCCATTGTTTCAATTCAGTGTCTCCTCGGGAAAGATGCACTTCCCATCTCATTCAACCACATACAGCAACAGAGAATAAATGGGAGAAGCACACAATGCCCGCATCTGGGATCTATTGTGAGTGAACACACTTGCTATTTTAGTGCGGCACGCAGACAACACAAAGGGTGTCCTGTTGCGTTGTGCCTCTCTGGCCAATTATCATATTGGTGAACATTCACAACCACCGGGATGTAAATTACCCTGTGTAAAAACGTCATTACTGCCCTTCCAAGTCACTGCATGGTTTTACTGTTAATTAAAATTCCATTTACGGGACACAGGGAGAGAAAGGAATCTGCTGTTTCAACACTTTGGGACATATAATGGATGCTTTATGAAATGAAGGAATGAAAAGAACCCAAAAAAAACATACAAGTGGGATGTGGGATGGATATGGAAGCTGTTGGCCATTGCTGGGAAATTTTTAAGAGTTGCTGTAAGGCAGCTTCATATGCTGTTGGCAGGAGTTTACAGTCCTATATTTCACACTTAGGAACTGGCTTCCTCCATCTCCCCTGCCTCCTCCTCTTCCTCTCCCTCCCCCTTCCTTCCTTCCTCCCCTTCCTCCCTCTCCTCCTCCCCCTTCCTCCCTCCCCCTCTTCCTCCCCATACCCCCTCCTCCCCCTCTTCTGCCTCCCGCTCCTCCTCCCCCTCCTTCTCCTCCTCTTCTTCCTCCTCTAAATCAGGCATCAAACAGGTTTTAGAGGGACCTGTCCTTTAGGGGGCGACAGCAATATAATCAATGAATGGGAATCAATTAAAAAAGATGCATGGCTGGCCAGTACTAGAGGAGGTATATGGGTTTCTAAGTACTGCAGTATTACTCCCTGTGTCCCTGTAAAAAAAATGGCTAGTTGGGGGCTGAACGGCGTTGACCACCTCCTCCCTCTGCTCAGGCCATGTGGTTCCCTCTCGACTGTCGCTCCATCTGTTGGAGCCTTGAAACAACAAAACGTTCAACTCTTGCCGAAAATTGTAGCCCAGACCTACTCTGTCATATAGCCTAGCTGTTTAATTTGATTCCTTGTTTGTTTTATTTGATTCTTGTTCTTGTTTCATGCGCTTTGAGATTATTTCTGTAATGAAAAGCACTCTAGATGTTGAATAAATTATCATTATTACTGGTCTACTGCATGTGTGAGCCAACATGGCTGCAACGCATGGCTAGGTTTATATGTGCCGGAGAGAGGGGTGTGTGTGTGTGTGTGTGTGTGTGTGTGTGTGTGTGTGTGTGTGTGTGTGTGTGTGTGTGTGTGTGTGTCGGTGGCACGTTAATTAGGGAGGACGGGTTAATAGCAATGTCTGGAACGGAGTAAATAGAATGGTATCCAACACATGGTTTCTATGGTTTCCATGTGTTTTGATGCCATTCCATTTACTCCATTCCTGACATTGTTATGAGCCGTCCTCCCCTCAGCAGACTCCTGGTGCTGTGTGTGCAAACCATAAAGACTTTCTTTTTGTCCAACCTTGATTGTATAAGGGCAGTTCAATTGAATTTTCTGTGAACTTTCTACTCTATATTGGGCCACATGTTTTCATTTAAACACACAGTTATTGTGTCTGTAATTGCTACTGAATAATTAGTTTGTGGTAACAGAAAAGCAATACAGTACCCTGCAGCAAGGTCATAAAGCTGTGGTTTAGGGTGTTGAATACTGCCAAACCATTAACCCTTTAGGAACCTTGTGTACGCACGCTAGACATGCTATTGCAAAGGGAACAGTGGAGGATTGAATATGTCCTTTGCCACATAGCGAACTGTGGACTCCAAGAGGTCACTGGTTCACATGTCTCGAAGGACCAGGTAACATAGTATTATTCACTGATTGCGGGACTTTGAGAGAGGTAATGTTTTTGTACATCAATCATAAGTTCTACTGCGCTTTGTATCGTTTGAATAGTTTTTTTCTTTACCATACCCTAATTATAAAGTTGCAACTCGATTTAGTGGAGGAGCCTAGTGGGTAATGTCTTTGAATGTGCTTGAATCAACCATCTGCAGGAATAAAATTGTGTTTTTTGCTGATTTCAGAGGTTTTACATTGACCTCTCAATAACCCTCATTATTTCACACCCTTGACAGACCTGAGACAGGCAGACAAACCTCCCGTGTACCCAGTCAAACACAGAGCCCTTAACTCCACTGTCAGTTATATCAGATGTGACTTTGGGAAGGGGTGAAAGTCTGGTTCAGTGAGTCTACTACTCTCCTACATGAAAGTGTGAAACTCGTAATCGTTCAATTGGGTTAGTGAAGTCGGTTGGGCAGGGCAGGGGGGGGCTACGGTCTCGTTGTCGGCCATTCGTCTCAAAACGGATCTCTTATCAAAGACACACACCAGTCTGGAGCTCAGTATCTGTCTGTCATAGCAACCATCATCTGACAGTTTTTAATTATCCCCTCAGAGACCAGTGTGTGTGTGTGTGTGTGTGTGTGTGTGTGTGTGTGTGTGTGTGTGTGTGTGTGTGTGTGTGTGTGTGAACCTCATTAGATATTGCAGCAGGGACTTGGATAACCTCTCGTCTCCCTTCCTTTTCCCCCGTCCTCTGTCACTTATTTCTCTCTCTTTCTCAAATCAGTTATTTTTCGAAAATTTGACAAACGCAGGAGTCAAACTCCGGTCACCAGCGCTGCTGTGTTTGGTATTGGCAGGAGCTGTGAGCAGACTGAGAGCGTATCAAATCCAGTATTTTCATCTTCACACATTTGACATAAGGCAAGCAGCATGTTTCCTGTTGAATGTGGGTTCATATTGAGGCCACAGAGATAATGATAGAGGAACTCTGAGTGTTGACAAGTAGTTCTTTCTGAGTCCTGTGGGTTGCTGGGAGGTCGTGTGCTATATTATTAGTTGCCTGGATGGCGCTACCTGTAGACTCATGAATATCAACATCAACAAAATAACAAATCTAACATGAAATTTTAGCGTCCTCAGTGCAACACGAGCACCAGAGAAGAAGTTTGGACTAAAAAAAACATTGGTGAACTATGTGTAGTAAGCTCCATCTCTCTTCAACATCACATTATCCTTACATTTGCCTTCACTATGGTGTAGCCAGAGCCACATTCCTGCTTTGTGTGCGTATATTATTGTAAAGTAAATAGCAATAAGGCCCGAGGGGGTATGATACAGTGCCTTCGGAAAGTATTCCGACTCCTTGACTTTTTCCACATTTTGTTAAGTTATAGGCTTATTCTATAATTGATTAAATTGTTTTTTCTTCCTCATTAATCTACACACAAAACCACATAATTACAAAGCAAAAACAAGGTCTAGAAATATTTGCAAATGTATAAAAATAAAAAACTGAAATATCACATTTACATAAGTATTCAGACCCTTTACTCAGTACGTTGTTGAAACACCTTCGGCAGAGATTACAGCCTTGAGTCTTCTTGGGTATGACGCTACAAGCTTGGCACACCTGTATTTGGGGAGTTTCTCCCATTATTCTCTGCAGATCCTCTCAAGCTCTATCAGGTTATATGGGGAGCATTGCTGCACAGCTATTTTCAGGACTCTCCAGAAACGTTTGATCGGGTTCAAGTCCGGGTTCTGGCTGGGCCACTCAAGAACATTCAGAGACTTGTCCCGAAGCCACTCCTGCATTGCTTGGCTGTGTGCTTAGGGTTGTTGTCCTGTTGGAAGGTGAACCTTCGCCCCAGTCTGAGGTCCTGAGTGCTCTGGAGCAGGTTTTCATCAAGGATCTCTCTGTACTTTGCGCCAATCGTCTTTGCCTCGATCCTGACTAGTCTCCCAGTCCCTGCCGCCAAAAAGAATCCACACAGGATGATGCCTTTTATCACCATGCTTCACCGTAGAGGTGGTGCCAGGTTTACTCCAGAAGTGACGCTTGGCATTCAGACCAAAGGGTTCAATCTTGGTTTCATCAGACCAGACAATCTTGGTTCCTTTTGCCAAACTCCAAGCGGCTGTCATGTGTATTTTACTGAGGAGTGGCTTCCGTCTGGCCACTCTACTATAAAGGCCTGATTGGTGGAGTGCTGCAGAAATGGCCGTCCTCCTGGAAGGTTTTCCAATCTCCACAGAGGAACTTTGGGGCTCTGTCAGAGTGACCATCGGGTTCTTGACCAAGGCCCTTCTCCCCGATTGCTCAGTTTGGCCTGGTGGCCTGCTGTAGGAGAGTCTTGGTGATTCCAAACTTCCTCAATTTAAGAATGATGGAGGTCACTGTGTTCTTGGGGACCTTCAATGCTGCATAAATGTTTTGGTTTCCTTCACCACATCTGTGCCTCGGATCTCAACAGACAATTCCTTCGACCTAATGTTTTTTTTTTGCTCTGACATGCACTGTCAACTGTGGGACAGGTCTGTGCATTTCTAAATCATGTTCAATCAATTGAATTTACCACAGGTGTACTCCAATCATGTGTCGTGGAAATTTTCCTCTATTTACCAAATCATGAGCGCAAACCACACACAAGTCAGTTAGTTATCAAAGTCCATCTTTAATTATATGAGCTCTATCACAACCCTGTGACTCTCAAAGAAATCAATTCAGTGTCTATCCATGAATTCTCTGAGAACCCCTTACACATTGCAGCTGAGTTTAATAGCAAAGAACACACATAGTCAGACAGCATAGACATAATAAATCGTTCAGCTTTGTCTCCTTACTCAAACCCCGAAACCATAAACCAACCCTCCATATCAACAGGCATATATCAAATTGTCATTTAGATACAACCAATTCTAAATACAACCAATCCTGGACAAACTCACGGAGAGGAGAATGATTGCTATAGGTTAAGATAGGGACAACATTAGAGGGAGCATAAAATGATTCCAGACACTGCCATCCTCCTTTCCCCGATGGGAAAAGTAGTGAGTGACTGGCACACAGACACAGTGGAGCAAAAGATATGTTTACACATGATGACACTTTGACCTCTCCCCTCTCTGCGGCCCATGCAACTTAGTCTTGACATAGAACAGATACTGCAACCCTGCCACAGTATTATACAAAAATAACATTCTTGATGAGAAGTAACTTACAAACATATGATGAATATAAAACATCTTACAGACGTTACCAACAAATTCTGATTATTCCACAACACATGTTGTAGAAACATCTCAAGTATGATCAATGGAAACAGGATGCACCTGAGCTCAATTTGAGTCTCATAGCAAAAGGTCTGAATACTTATGTAAATAAAGTTTAATTCTTTGTTTTTAATACTTTTGCAAAAATTTCTAAAAACCTATTTTCCACTTTGTCATTATGGGGTATTGTATGTAGATTGCTGAATTTTTAAAATCAATTTTAAAATAAGGCTGTAACGTAACAAAATGTGGAAGAAGTCAAGGGGTCTGAATACTTTCCGAAGGCGCTGTATGTGGCCAATATGTATATGGTCAAGTTTACAAGCATTTCACTACACTCTCAATAAATCAAATGAAATAAATGTGTTTTGTCACAAGCACATGGTTAGCAGATGTTAAGGCGAGTGTAGCGAAATGCTTGTGCTTCTATTTCCAACCATGCAGTAATATCTAACAAGTAATCTAACCTAACAATTTCACAACAACTAACTTATACACACAAGTGTAAAGGAATGAAACGGAATATGTAAATAACGTATAAATGAGTGACGAGCGATGGCCGATGAGCGATGGCCGGATGAGCGATGGCCGAACGGCATAGGCAAGATGAAGTAGATGGTGTAGAGTACAGTATATACATATGAGATGAGTAATGTAGGGTATGTAAACATTATATAAAGTGGCTAGTGATGAATTGATTACATCAATTTTTACATTATTGTGGCTGGAGTTGAGTCAGTATGTTGGCAGCAGCCACTCAATGTTAGTGGTGGCTGTTTAGCAGTCTGATGGCCTTGAGATAGATTTTCAGGCTCGCGGTCCCAGCTTTGATGCACCTGTACTGACCTCACCTTCTGGATGATAGCGGGGTGAACAGGCAGTGGCTCGGGTGGTTGGTGTCCTTGATGATCTTTTTGGCCTTCCTGTGACATCGGGTGCTGTAGGTGTCCTGGAGGGCAGGTAGTTTGCACCCGGTGATGCGTTGTGCAGACCTCACTACCCTCTGGAGAGCCTTCCGGTTATGGGCGGAGCAGCTGCCATACCAGACGGTGATATAGCCCGACAGGATGCTCTCGATTGTGTATCTGTAAACGTTTGTGAGTGTTTTTGGTGACAAGCCGAATTTCTTCAGCCTCCTGATGTGCTGCTGCACCTTCTTCACCACGCTGTCTGTGTGGGTGGACCATTTCAGTTTGTCCATGATGTGCTGCTGCACCTTCTTCACCACACTGTCTGTGTGGGTGGACCATTTCAGTTTGTCCATGATGTGCTGCTGCACCTTCTTCACAACGCTGTCTGTGTGGGTGGACCATTTCAGTTTGTCCATGATGTGCTGCTGCACCTTCTTCACCACGCTGTCTGTGTGGGTGAACCATTTCAGTGTGTCTATGATGTGCTGCTGCACCTTCTTCACAACGCTGTCTGTGTGGGTGGACCATTTCAGTTTGTCCGTGATGTGCTGCTGCACCTTCTTCACCACGCTGTCTGTGTGGGTGGACCATTTCAGTGTGTCCATGATGTGCTGCTGCACCTTCTTCACCACGCTGTCTGTGTGGGTGGACCATTTCAGTGTGTCCATGATGTGCTGCTGCACCTTCTTCACCACACTGTCTGTGTGGGTGAACCATTTCAGTGTGTCCTTGATGTGCTGCTGCACCTTCTTCACAACGCTGTCTGTGTGGGTGAACCATTTCAGTATAAAATATATCCCATTTAGCAGACGCTTTTGTCCAAAGCGACTTACAAGTCGGCTGGGGCCACTACTTTTACATATGGGTGGCCCCAGCGGGAATCGAACCCACGACGCTTGGCGTTGCAAGCGCCATGCTCTACCGACTGAGCCACACAGGACCCAGTATGTCCATGATGTGCTGCTGCACCTTCTTCACCACGCTGTCTGTGTGGGTGGACCATTTCAGTTTGTCCGTGATGTGTACAGCGAGGAACTGAAAACTTTCCACCTTCTCCACTACTGTCCCATCGATGTGGATAGAGAGGTGCTCCCTCTGCTGTTTCCTGAAGTTTACGATCATCTCCTTTGTTTTGTTGACGTTGAGTGTGAGGTTATTTTCCTGACACCACACACCGAGGGCCCTCACCTCCTCCCTGTAGGCCGTCTCGTTGTTGTTGGTAATCAAGCCTACCACTGTAGTGTCGTCTGCAAACTTGATGATTGAGTTGGAGGCGTGCATGGCCACGCAGTCATGGGTGAACAGGGAGTACAGGAGAGGGCTGAGAATGCACCCTTGTGGGGCCCCAGTGTTGAGGATCAGTGTGGTGGAGATGTTGTTACCTACCCTCACCACCTGGGGTTAGCCCGTCAGGAAGTCCAGGACCCAGTTGCACAGGGTGGGGTCGAGACCCAGGGTCTCGAGCTTAATGACGAGTTTGGAGGGTACTATGGTGTTACATGCTGAGCTGTAGTCAATGAACATTCTTACATAGGTATTCCTCTTGTCCAGATGGGTTATGGCAGTGTGCAGTGTGATTGCGTCGTCTGTGGACCTATTGGGGCAGTATGCAAATTGGAGTGGGTCTAGGGTGTCAGGTAGGGTGGAGGTGATATGGTCCTTGACTAGTCTCTCAAAGCACTTCATGATGACGGAAGTGAGTGCTACGGGGCGATAGTCGTTTAGCTCAGTTACCGTAGCCTTCTTGAGTACAGGAACAATGGTGGCCCTCTTGGAGCATGTGGAAACAGCAGACTGGGATAAGGATTGATTGAATATATCCGTAAACACACCAGCCAGCTGGTCTGCGCATGCTCTGAGGACACGGCCGGCAGCCTTAAATTTTTTACTCGCGTTGGCTGCAGTGAAGGAGAGCCCACAGGGTTTTGGTAGCGGGCAGTGTCAGTGGCACTGTATTGTCCTCAAAGCGAGCAAAGAAGTTGTTTAGTTTGTCTGGGAGCAAGACATCTTTGTCCGCGACGGGGTTGGTTTTCCTTTTGTAGTCCGTGATTGACTGTAGACCCTACCACATACCTCTCGTGTCTGAGCCATTGAATTGTGACTCTACTTTGTCTCTATACTGACACTTGGCTTGTTTGATAGCCTTGAGGAGGGAATAGCTACACTGTTTGTATTCAGTCATCTGCTAACCATGTGTATGTTACCAATAAAATTTGATTTGATTTGATTTACCATTGCTAAGGGCTGTTCTTATGTACAAAGAAACGCAGAGTGCCTGTATACAGCCCTCGGCCATGGTATATTAGCCATATACCACAAACCCCCAAGGTGCCTTATTGCTATTATAACCTGGATACCAACATAATTGGAGCAGTCAGCTTCTCCACCTGAACCAAACTATACAGGAGCTTCTCACCTAACCCAAACTATACAGGAGCTTCTCATCTAAACCAAACTATACAGGAGCTTCTCATCTAAACAAAACTATACAGGAGCTTCTCACCTGAACCATTGTGCATAGTGTTGCTCATTTGACTAATGGAAATGTGCTCAATTTGGCTAACAGAACAAATGCTTTCTACTGCTATAAAGGTAATAAAGGTAATTATTGCAGGAATATGTGGTATTAGAAAGCTATTGCCTTTATACTGTACCACTCAGAAGGACATGTCCCACCCTACCTACGGAGGTAGCTTGGGAAAGAGATTTATATCTAGATTTTAGATTTATATCTAGATTTATATCTAGCCTCTTAACGCTACATATGTGTCTTGAAACTAGTTTAGTGTAAAGAAACCCTAAGGTGTGGGACTGGTAGAAAAACCAATTCAGTGTCAAGTCTCGGTCACGGTACCTTCCCAATTGAACCAAATAATTATCATAAATCCTCTTCCAATTATAAATACAATTGATTGTTAAACCCAGTAGGTGATGGACAAATCCCCCTGTGGTCCTCTTAATCATCAAATCATTATGTTACGGATCAATGGAAACTCCATTTTTACGAACTCATTCAATAAGAGCAGGGTGAATGTGTTGTGTGTGCACGTGCTTGTGCAAGTGTGTGTCCCACTATGCAAGTGTGATAGCAGAATGTGTGGAAGAAGCAGTGAGTTTGTGGCAGCAACAATAACGAGCCATAAGGATTCAACTCCACTACCACTGCCTAGCAAGTAGAACCACAGCATCCATTTTCGCCAAACGGCACAGCAGACATAGACTACCAGAGTAGAGAGGTAACAGTGTGTAACACAGGAGCGTTGCTAGGATTTGAAGACATTGGAGGCTTAGCCCATAGCCAGAAGGGGTTCCGGAGTCATCCTCTCCTGGCAAAACACAAAAAGGAATTTCAACAGTGAATTAATTTGGTTCACTTTGAGATGAACATTGAGAGATTAGGACGTTGAGAGATCAGATCTTTTTCAGGTAACTTGCACCTTCCCACCTGCTACAGTAGACACTGCCAGTACTCAATTATAGTTGCTACTGTGGGTCTCTCTACTCTCTAACACAAACATCTACAATGTATTGCCAAAAACCTTCATACCAACTTTAAACATAAACTGTGACCTATCCAATGAGCCAAACTGATTAAAACCTCTTGAAGCTAGGGGGCACTATTTCTATGTTTGGAAAAATAACATTCCCAAAGGAAACGGCCTATTTCCCAGGACCAGATGCTAGAATATGCATATAATTAACAGATTAGGATAGAAAACACTCTAAAGTTTCCAAAACTGTCAAAATATTGTCTGTGAGTGTAACAGAACTGATATTGCAGGCGAAACCCTGAGAAAAATCAAACCAGGAAGTGGCTACTATTTTGAAAACTCCATGTTCCATAGCCTCCCATTGCTCTATTTAAAGGGATATCAACCAGATTCCTTTTCCTATCGCTTCCTCAAGGTGTCAACAGTCTTCAGACATAGTTTCAGGCTTTTATTTTGAAAAATGAGCCAGAAAGATAACATCGCGTCACATGAGTTTTGCTCGGCAACAGAATTTGGACAGCTATTGTTTTTCCCTCTCCTACTGATAAAGATATTTGCGGATGATAAATTATTGATTATATATTTTAAAAACAACCCTGAGGATTGATTATAAAAAACGTTTGACATGTTTCTGTGGACATTACGGATATTATTTGTAATTTGTCTGCGTTGTCGTGACCGCTCTTTCCTGTGGATTTCTAAACATAACGCGCCAAACAAACGGAGGTCTTTTGGATATAAAATAATCTTTATGGAACAAAAGGAACATTTGTTGTGTAACTGGGAGTCTCGTGAGTGAAAACATCCGAAGATCATCAAAGGTAAACGATTAATTTGATTGCTTTTCTGATTTTCCTGACCAAGCTACCTGATGCTAAGTGTACTTAATGTTTTGTCATGCGATCGATAAATTCACACAAACGCTTGGATTGCTTTCGCTGTAAAGCATAATTTCAAAATCTGAGACGACAGGTGGATTAACAAAAGGCTAAACTGTGTTTTGCAATATTGCACTTGTGATTTCATGAATATTAATATTTTTAGTAATATTATTTGACTGTGGAGCTATGCTATTCAGCGGTTGCTGATGACAATTATCCCGCTTAAGAGATGGGTAGCGTCAAGAAGTTTTAAAGAATCCCACAGTACCCAAACACCCTTACCCCCTCTCTCTCACACACACACACTGTGTAGTAATTAGAATCCATAGAGCAACTTTAAGTGAAAGTCTGCTGTGTGCTCACCCCTCCTCTGCCTCTCTCCATCGCGTTCTCTGTGTCGTCCGTTGTTGTCTCTCATCTGCCCTCTTCTTTTGCTGTCTCTTACAGTGGTTTAAAGTACTTATGTAAAAATACTTTAAAGTACTATTTTGGTTGGGAATCTGTACTTTACTGTTTATATTTTTGCAAACTTTTACTTTACTACATTCATAAAGAAAATAATTTATTTTTTACTCCATACATTTTCCCTGACACCCAAAAGTACTCGTTACATTTGATAGGAAAATGGTCCAATTCACACACTTATCAAGAGAACATCCCTACTGCCTCTGATCTGGCGGACTCAATAAACACAAATGCTTTCTTTGTAAATTATGTCTGAGTGTTGGAATGTGCCCCTGGCTATCAATCAACAAAAAATAAAAATAAAATTATGCCGTCTGCTTTGCAAAAAAGGAATTTGAAATGGTTTATATTTCTATTTTTGATACTTAAGTATATTTAAAACCAAATACTTTTAGACATTTACTCAAGTAGTATTTTACTGGGTGACTTTCACTTTTACTTGAATCATTTTCGATTAAGTAATCTTTACTTTTACTCAAGTATGACAGTTGAATACTTTCCGCCTCTCCCATCCTGGTTGTAAAAAGTGTAAAAGTAAATAGTACACAGTAATTTCACAGGTTTTTTTCACCTCACGTGCAACTTCTTTGTAAGCTATGTTTTACTTTTTCACTGTGTGTATTTCACCTGTTTATAATTTGTGCAAATAAATAAAAGTAATTAGAATCTATAAAGCAGCTTGAAGTGAACCAGTCTGTCTACCAGTCAGTCTACCAATCTCTCTACCAGTCAGTCTACCAATCTCTCTACCAGTCAGTCTACCAGTCTGTCTACCAGTCTGTCTACCAGTCAGTCCAACCCACCTCTGTAGAGCAGCTTGAAGTGAACCAGTCTACCAGTCTGTCCAACCCACCTCTGTAGAGCAGCTTGAAGTGAACCAGTCTACCAGTCTGTCCAACCCACCTCTGTTCTCTGTAGAGCAGCTTGAAGTGAACCAGTCTACCAGTCTGTCCAACCCACCTCTGTTCTCTGTAGAGCAGCTTGAAGTGAACCAGTCTACCAGTCTGTCCAACCCACCTCTGTTCTCTGTAGAGCAGCTTGAAGTGAACCAGTCTACCAGTCTGTCCAACCCACCTCTGTAGAGCAACTTGAAGTGAACCAGTCTACCAGTCTGTCCAACCCACCTCTGTTCTCTGTAGAGCAGCTTGAAGTGAACTAGTCTACCAGTCTGCCCAACCCACCTCTGTTCTCTGTAGAGCAGCTTGAAGTGAACCAGTCTACCAGTCTGTCCAACCCACCTCTGTTCTCTGTAGAGCAGCTTGAAGTGAACCAGTCTACCAGTCTGTCCAACCCACCTCTGTTCTCTCTGTAGAGCAGCTTGAAGTGAACCAGTCTACCAGTCTGCCCAACCCACCTCTGTTCTCTCTGTAGAGCAGCTTGAAGTGAACCAGTCTACCAGTCTGTCCAACCCACCTCTGTTCTCTGTAGAGCAGCTTGAAGTGAACCAGTCTACCAGTCTGCCCAACCCACCTCTGTTCTCTCTCCATCTGCCCTCTTCTGTCACTTTCTCTGTGTATTGTCTGTTGCTGCCTGTGTCTTGTCTGTTGCTGCCTGTGTCTTGTCTGTTGCTGTCTGTGTCTTGTCTGTCTTGTCTGTTGCTGTCTGTGTCTTGTCTGTTGCTGTCTGTGTCTAGTCTGTTGCTGTCTGTGTCTAGTCTGTTGCTGTCTGTGTCTAGTCTGTTGCTGTCTGTGTCTAGTCTGTTGCTGTCTGTCTGTTGCTGTCTGTGTCTTGTCTGTTGCTGTCTATGTCTTGTCTGTTGCTGTCTGTGTCTTGTCTGTTGCTGTCTGTGTCTTGTCTGTTGCTGCCTGTGTCTTGTCTGTTGCTGCCTGTGTCTTGTCTGTTGCTGCCTGTGTCTTGTCTGTTGCTGCCTGTGTCTTGTCTGTTGCTGTCTGTTGCTGCCTGTCTTGTCTGTTGCTGCCTGTGTCTTGTCTGTTGCTGCCTGTGTCTTGTCTGTTGCTGCCTGTGTCTTGTCTGTTGCTGCCTGTGTCTTGTCTGTTGCTGCCTGTGTCTTGTCTGTTGCTGTCTGTTGCTGCCTGTCTTGTCTGTTGCTGCCTGTGTCTTGTCTGTTGCTGCCTGTCTTGTCTGTTGCTGCCTGTGTCTTGTCTGTTGCTGTCTGTGTCTTGTCTGTTGCTGTCTGTTTCTTGTCTGTTGCTGTCTGTGTCTTGTCTGTTGCTGTCTCAGGTTCTTATTTGTTACTGTTTCCTTTCTCTATCCTCTTCTGTTATGGCCTGTTATGTTCTTCTGGTGTCTCTCTTCATCATATCCTATTCTGTTACTGTGTCTGTGTCTTGTCTGGTCTCTCTCCATCACCTACCCTTCTGTTACTGTCTCTGTGTCTTGTCTGGTGTCTCCATCACCTATCCTTCTGTTACTGTCTCTGTGTCTTGTCTGGTGTCTCTCTCCATCATATCCTACTCTTCTGTTACTGTCTCTGTGTCTTGTCCGGTCTCTCTAGTTTGCAATCCAAAACGGCCAAGGGGATACTGTGGTAGCTTAACTTGTGTTAGACCTATGTCTCTCTTTTCCCTACCAGTGCTCTACTGGTCTGCTGTTCTCATCTGTCCTCCTCCTTGGATCTTCCCTACCAGTGCTCTACTGGTCTGCTGTTCTCATCTGTCCTCCTCGGTTCTTCCCTACTGGTCTGCTGTTCTCATCTGTCCTCCTCCTTGGATCTTCCCTACCAGTGCTCTACTGGTCTGCTGTTCTCATCTGTCCTCCTCCTTGGATCTTCCCTACCAGTGCTCTACTGGTCTGCTGTTCTCCTCTGTCCTCCTCCTTGGATCTTCCCTACCAGTGCTCTACTGGCCTGCTGTTCTCATCTGTCCTCCTCCTTGGATCATTTGAAAGGTAGCAAGGTAGAGGTGCAACATGTCATTAGTTAGTTTTAAAGCTACTGTATACTGACACAACCAGGGCAACGTTGCGTTATAAAGAAAAGCTGGCCAACTTTCCCCCTCTCTGTCTGGCTGTCTCCCCTTTCCAAAGCTGGCCATCTTTCCCCCTCTCTGTTTTGCTGTCTCTCCTTTCCAAATCTGGTCATCTTTCCACCTCTGTCTGGCTGTCTCCCCTTTCTCCTACTAAGTTCAAGTTGAAGTTTGTTTATCTGTCAAATACACATGATATACATTACATGGAGCACACACTGGAATACAATGCTTACTTGCAGGTTCACCACTCAACAAAACAACAGCAATATAAAAGGTAAGCAGCTAAGTGAATAAAAAGAGCAATACAAAATAAAAGCTCAATTGAATAATTTCACCAATTTCATAATGGGTCGTTTTTTAAATATTTTTAACAAATATTTACAAGGCCTATATGGAAATAACTGACATTAGCCAAGCATGTTTACCTGTAGAATTTAATAGATAAAAAGACCTCTATGATTTAATTAATTTTGTTAGTTCTACCACCTCATTGCCCATTTTAAATAGGGTTAAATATCTAGTTGTAGGAAAGTTCATATTCAGTCCACAGGGGGCACTGTGTCACTGTCAGAAGATATGTACTTCAGTCAGAAAAACCTTCTCTCGTCTCTTTGGTCTCAGCTAGCTACCTAGTCAGTAGCTCCCAAACTAGCCAGCCAAGCTAGCTACAGAAATGAAACACATCAAATACACTCGCTGGAAATAAACACTTGTCCTAATATCACAAAGTAATATATTACCTTTCACAAGTAACTAACCACAACACTGACCATAACCCTTACCTAACCTTAGCTCTTACTGTTTAATTTTTCAACTTCAATGGGGTGACATCAGAGCTGAAACGTCCCAATGATCCTTTTTAGAATTTCCCCTTCTGCAGTGCCTGCTACTGCTTAGCGCAGTATATTGTATTGTTTTGTACATTTTGTACTTTAAAAAACAAACAGATACTGCATCATGCAGGTGATGGGTGATTATGGACTCAATATCAGACTGAAAAAAATTATATATATATATGTATATTTATTTATTATTTTTATTGGACCATCAAAAGGTATATAATGCTCTGGATGCCCAGGCCTAATGACGCCACTGGTGTAAAGGACCAGAGAACTATTGATCAGCAGCCTTACTGGAGCTGCCTTAACAACACTTGTGTTTTCTCCTTTATTTAATGGTTCAGTAAACCATTCCCCATCCACTTCATCAACCACACACTATGGCTAGCAGACTCACAACGCAAGCACACATGCACGCACATAATCATGCCTGTGTTACACAAAAGCATTGCACATCCTTAGAGGCAGGTAAGCAGTAGATGAAAAGCAAGATCCATTCTTCCCACTGTAGGCTTCATCTCCCCTGCACAGAGGTCTTAAGTGAGCTTTAGTGGCGAAGGGGTCCTCTGTGTGCTTCATGAGTGTTGGTGAGCCAGGCCTGTCAGTCTGTCATACACTCGGCTCCTCCTCAGCGTGGCTCTCTAGAGGAACCTGGATGGCTGAGCAGAGAGGCCGCCAGAAACTGACACTCACAATCTCTCTCTCTCCTTCTATCGCTCTCTCTTCCCAGCTAACAATTGTTCCCACAACTTTAAAGAACATTCCCTTAAGAGTCTCATTAGGTCATTACCTAATGTTTTCAAGGAAGGTTCCAGTGATGTGTAAGGGTTTTTTCCAAGAGACCATTCCCCTCATGTCAAACAGAACTCACCCAGAACGTAGTTACCGTATTCCATTCATGTTCTTGACATATTTCATGGGAATGTTGTAAGAACGTTTGTGTCCAGTTTTCTGTGGGTTAGGAGAATATTCCATCAACGTCCCACCAAACATACACAGAACATGGTTGCTATGTTCTCAGAACACAAGATATAAATGTACTAGACACATTAAATGAGAACCTGGTTGCCAAGCCAATCAAGGCCCTGATTGGTGAATCACCGACAGCTCCTTCGGCAAGATCAGGGATACTCACACACAGGGATACTCACACACAGGGTTACTCACACACAGGGATACTCACACACAGGGATACTCACACACAGGGATACTCACACACAGGGACACTCACACACAGGGTTACTCACACACAGGGATACTCACACACAGGGATACTCACACACAGGGTTACTCACACACAGGGACACTCACACACAGGGATACTCACACACAGGGTTACTCACACACAGGGTTACTCACACACAGGGATACTCACACACAGGGATACTCACACACAGGGATACTCACACACAGGGTTACTCACACACAGGGATACTCACACACAGGGATACTCACACACAGGGTTACTCACACACAGGGACACTCACACACAGGGATACTCACACACAGGGTTACTCACACACAGGGATACTCAACATAGTGTTTTCCACGGACATATTTGACATAATTACATTGTGCATGTTCATTTATACTGTATTTTATTACGTCGTCACCTGGGATTTGAACTCACAACCTCTTGGTTCACGTTATTCCTACCTACCTGATTCTCTACCATGTCCACGTCAGTTATCAGATAATCTGACTATTCGTATCATTGATTTGATGTACTTATTTCAGCAATTTAAAAGCTTTCTGTCTAGTTGTCTGATGTTGGTGGGGCATATTAACCTGTTCTAATGATACTCCTGAATCACTATGATCAACAAAAATAGTTATTTTCTTGGTTGTACTTTTAACAGAGCTGAGATTTACTTCAAAAAGTGAATTCACCCTATTGCTCACACCTATCAAGCTGTTTCAGAACTACACAAATGTCTAAAGTGGAGGAATAGGGTTTGTCCTCGACAGGGCCTAACTACCCTATACTGGCCCAAAAGGCACATGCCCTGGACAGGGCCTAACTACACTATACTGGCCCAAAAGGCACATGCCCTGGACAGGGCCTAACTACACTATACTGGCCCAAAAGGCACATGCCCTCGACAGGGCCTAACTACCCTATACTGGCCCAAAAGGCACATGCCCTGGACAGGGCCTAACTACACTATACTGGCCCAAAAGCCACATGCCCTGGACAGGTCATAACTACACTATACTGGCCCAAAAGGCACATGTCCTGGACAGGGCCTAACTACACTATACTGGCCCAAAAGGCACATGCCCTGGACAGGGCCTAACTACACTATACTGGCCCAAAAGGCACATGCCCTGGACAGGTCATAACTACACTATACTGGCCCAAAAGGTACATGTCCTGGACAAGTCATAACTACACTATACTGGCCCAAAAGGCACATGCCCTGGACAGGTCATAACTACACTATACTGGCCCAAAAGGTACATGTCCTGGACAAGTCATAACTACACTATACTGGCCCAAAAGGCACATGCCCTGGACAGGGCCTAACTACACTATACTGGCCCAAAAGGTACATGCCCTGGACAGGTCATAACTACACTATACTGGCCCAAAATGCACATGTCCTGGACAGAGCCTAACTACCCTATACTGGCCCAAAAGGCACATGTCCTGGACCAGTCATAACTACACTATACTGGCCCAAAAGGCACATGTCCTGGACAGGGCCTAACTACACTATACTGGCCCAAAAGGCACATGTCCTGGACAGGTCATAACTACACTATACTGGCCCAAAAGGCACATGCCCTGGACAAGTCATAACTACCCTATACTGGCCCAAAAGGCACATGTCCCGGACAGGGCCTGACTACCCTATACTGGCCCAAAAGGCACATGTCCTGGACAGGTCATAACTACACTATACTGGCCCAAAAGGCAACATGTCCTGGACAAGTCATAACTACACTATACTGGCCCAAAAGGCACATGTCCTGGACAAGTCATAACTACACTATACTGGCCCAAAAGGCACATGTCCTGGACAGGGCCTAACTACCCTATACTGGCCCAAAAGGTACATGCACTGGACAGGGCCTAACTACACTATATTGGCCCAAAAGGTACATGTCCTGGACAGATCATAACTACAGTGTACTGGCCCAAAAGGCACATGTCCTGGACAGGTCATAACTACACTATACTGGCCCAAAATGTACATGCCCTGGACAGGTCATAACTACACTATACTGGCCCAAAAGGCACATGTCCTGGACAGAGCCTAACTACCCTATACTGGCCCAAAAGGCACATGTCCTGGACAAGTCATAACTACACTATACTGGCCCAAAAGGCACATGTCCTGGACAGGGCCTAACTACACTATACTGGCCCAAAAGGCACATGCCCTGGACAAGTCATAACTACCTTATACTGGCCCAAAAGTCACATGCCCTGGACAGGGCCTGACTACCCTATACTGGCCCAAAAGGCACATGTCCTGGACAGGTCATAACTACACTATACTGGCCCAAAAGGCACATGTCCTGGACAAGTCATAACTACACTATACTGGCCCAAAAGGCACATGTCCTGGACAGGGCCTAACTACCCTATACTGGCCCAAAAGGTACATGCACTGGACAGGGCCTAACTACACTATATTGGCCCAAAAGGTACATGTCCTGGACAGGTCATAACTACAGTGTACTGGCCCAAAAGGCACATGTCCTGGACAGGTCATAACTACACTATACTGGCCCAAAAGGTACATGCCCTGGACAGGTCATAACTACACTATACTGGCCCAAAAGGCACATGTCCTGGACAGAGCCTAACTACCCTATACTGGCCCAAAAGGCACATGTCCTGGACAGGACCTAACTACAGTGTACTGGCCCAAAAGGCACATGCCCCAGAGATATCCCTTATAGGGACAGTAGATAGGGTGTTTGTCACTTTGCTGGTGGACTGCATTCGAGATGCGCCAGACGTTCTTAGCAATATATGTTGTTGTTGTTGATCAGACATTTCAATAATTTATATGGACATCATGTTGGAATACTTGGATATATTATTTATGTATCTTTGTTTATTATCATCATTTGTATCGATTTCTCCTCTTTCACACATTTCTGGTACTTTGGCTACCTGCCTTGTGCCTTTGACCTCAATATGCTTTTTCAGGTTTGATACGGTGTTTCTGGACTGAGAGATCAAAGCTGCCTCTGCGGAGTTTGCGTTTCACTAAAACGTTGTTCTCTTTCTCCTCGATTAACTCAAAATACTGGGAGCATTTCCACAAGGAAATTGTTAAGCGGGGTAACAACACAGCTGCCATCTTTCTTTGAATTAGGAATGTTAAAGATTGAACTAGATTGACAAGAGCTGATGTTTTCTACATGTTATTGGTGGAGTGGATTTCAAAAAGATGGTAGAGAGTTCTCTGAAATGCTCAGCTATCTAGAGTTGTATCAATTTCCAATGAGAAACACATTTTAATTAGATCAGATAGGTGTGTTGTAACTGTTGACAAATAGTGGCATTAACATACACTATATTCCTTAGAAAGTAGGGGGACTCCCCAAGCAGGTATTGTACCCAGACCACCAGTAAAGCAATAAACACAATCCCAAGAAGGGATATATCTGGAGCATTTTATTTATTTTACTAGGCAAGTCAGTTTCAATGGCAGCCTAGGAACAGTGGGTTAACTGCCTGTTCAGGGGCAGAACGACAGGTTTTGTACCTTGTCAGCTCGGGGATTTGAACTTGCAATCCTCCGGTTACAAGTCCAACGCTCTAACCACTAGGCTACCCTGCCGCCCACTGCTGTCCCACTGCCGTATAGTGAGACCCTGCGCAGAAGAAACCCTTACCCCTCCTCCCTAGGCACCTGGGTAGATCTGAAACAACTCTAGACAGGCACTTCAAATACATTTCAGCTCTGTTAAAAGTCAATCATTTGTTTTATTGATCATAGGGATTCAGGAGTAGTCGAGGCTCATCAGAGGAAGAGGAAGAGGGGGAGGACCATCCTCAATGAGTTTCATAAAACATGGAAATAGTGAAACTTTAAAAAGGTAAGCTTTTTAGATAAAACTACGTAATAAAACTAAGTATATTCACGTCACAAAATAATTGATTAAAACACACTGTTTTGCTTATGAAGGTCTACAGTAGCCTCAGCAGCACTCTGTATGGTCGCACCATAGTTGTCACGCTCTGACCATCGAGCTTTTTATGTCTCTATTTTGGTTTGGTCAGGGTGTGATTTGGGTGGGCATTCTATGTTATTTTTTCTATGTTTTTGTATTTCTTTGTTTATGCCAGGTATGGTTCTCAATCAGGGACAGCTGACTATCGTTGTCTCTGATTGGGAACCATACTTAGGTAGCTTTTTCCCACCTATGTTTTGTGGGCAGTTATTTTCTGTTTAGTGTTTTCTGCACCTGACAGGACTGTTTTGGTTTTGTTTATGTCTCTTTGTTATTTTGTTATAGTGTTCAGTTACAATTAAAAGGCATGAACACTTACCACTCTGCGCTATGATCCAATTCCTCTTCTTCAGACGACGACTCCCATTACAATAGTGCAGCCTGATGACAGCTTCTGTCCTCCTCTGGGTACATTGACTTCAATACAAAACCTAGGAGGCTCATAGTTCTCAGAAATGAGGATAACTTCCGGAGGATGTCCTCCAACCTATCAGAGCTCTTGCTGTATGAACTGACATATTGTCCACTCGATCAAAAGTATCAGTAAATTCATCTAGTACTGAAAACATAAGCTAGCACTGCAATGCATAAACTGTGGTGAGTAGTTGACTCAAAGAGAGAGAAAGACAATAGTTGAACAGTTTTGAACAAATTAATTGCTTCCAAAATTAAGGAGAAGAAAGAGAGAGAGCTAGCTACAGTGGGGCAAAAAAGTATTTAGTCAGCCACCAATTGTGCAAGTTCTCCCACTTAAAAAGATGAGAGAGGCCTGTAATTTTCATCATAGGTACACTTCAACTATGACAGACAAAATGAGAACAAAAATCCAGAAAATCACATTGTAGGATTTTTAATGAATTTATTTGCAAATTATGGTGGAAAATAAGTATTTGGTCAATAACAAAAGTTTATCTCAATACTTTGTTATATACCCTTTGTATACCCAAATCAATGACGATAGAATAGTCTAGTTAACTGATACGGACATTGTGGCGTAGGAGGCGAAGGAGGAAAATCAGAGAACCATAAACCATGAGGTTGTGAGTTCAAATAGCAGATTAGGACATGTTGAATAATAATGATTGTATAAATGAACATGCACAATGTTACCATCTATGTCAAATATGTAAGTTGAAAACTATGTTAAAAACACTGTTTGTGAGTATACCTACTGTATGAATGCACAATGTAATCACGTATGTCAAATATGTAGTGTAAGTTGAAAAAGCTGTATGCTAAAAGCAGTGTGTGTGAGGATCTTTCACCTCACTAACAGACAAAAAGAGCTGTGAATGGATCAGCAGGTCACCCATCAGGGCCTTGATGGACTTGGCAACAGTAACCAGGCGTGATGTGGAATGAATAACCATTTTTGGGGAGAATGTTTCTTTGGAACCATCAGGCGATGTCCTGACAACTGATACACATTGATACAAGTCTAGAACATCAATATCTTACGTTCTGAGAACATGGCAACCATGTTCTGTGTATGTTTGGTTGGACGATGATGGAATGTTCTCCGAACCCTCAGCAAACTACACACATGAACGTTCTTGTAACGTCCCATAAAACGCGTCGAGAACATCAATATTCTGAGGACATTGTAACCACGTTCTAGATCAATTCTGCTTGACGAAAGAAATGTTCTCCTAATTTTAACACCAAAGCATGCTAAAAGGGTTCTCAGAAGGTTTTAGCTAACATTGATAGAATGTTCTCTTAACTAACGGACAACTGAACACTCAAACATTAGGGTAACATTACAGGGTGACATTACAAAAACATTCTCTCTCCCGAGAATGTTAGCTGGGTTGCTTTCTCTCACATAACACAGGGGAGAAACAGCAGAAACGCTTCCCCCTCTCACTTTCCCTTGCGCCCTCTCTCTCTCCGAAACTCTTCAATTACAACTCTATGGTAAATCACACCAGAAAATAAACCGATGCTTAATTAAAATAAAACCTACAATAGCGACAAAGATAACTGAGCGATGGAGCGATGGAGCGAGGGAGAGAGAGAGGATGTCAGACATAATGAAACAATAAAGACATGATAGTCACGGAAATAAAAGAAATACAACTATTTTCAGCGCAGTAATTGACCTCTGTGTTGGTAATTGATCCCATGACGACAGATAGGGTTGAGCAGAAACATTGTGTTATGACCCCTTAAAGAAGGCTGGATTGATGCTGATATGAGGTGATCTGATCCATTCTCCTATACCAGAGTACGACCTTTCCTCACACAGGAAGCGGTTCAGGTCCTATTCCATGCACTTGTCATCTGCCGTTCTTTACTACTGCGACTCTCTGTTGGCTTGGCTCCCTGCTTGTGCCATAAAAGCACTGCAACCCATACAGAACGACACAGCCCCCTTGGTAGAGGTCGAGCGACTAGGATTTTTCAACGCCGATACCGATTATTGGATGACCCAAAAAAGCCAATACCGATTAATCTGCCAATTTTTATATACACTGCTCAAAACAATAAAGGGAACACTAAAATATCACATCCTAGATCTGAATGAATGCAATATTCATATTAAATACTTTTTTCTTTACATAGTTGAATGTGCTGACAACAAAATCACACAAAAATGATCAATGGAAATCAAATGTATCAACCCATGGAGGTCTGGATTTGGAGTCACACTCAAAATTAAAGTGGAAAACCACACTACAGGCTGATCCAACTTTGATGTAATGTTAATAATTATAACAATTGAAATGCTAATCCTTTGCACATGAACGCTCACTCATTCAGAAACAATTGCAATCAATATTTATATTTACGCTCAGTGTGTCGTCTTGATCGCTGGTGAAAAGTTCATTTATTTTGTAGAATTGTCCGTCTCTCTCCCTCTCGCTCTCTCTCTGTCGTGGTTATAGTGGATAGTTCAGAGTGACATTCATTCGTTTCATTATAGAATGTATGTTTCGGCGGTTGTTCTTCACGTTCAATGATACCAAAATCCTAGCTGCAGACTAGTAATTAACATCAAAGACTTGTTCTTATTCTGTCGGTATCGATAGTCTGAGTTTAACCACATGGTATGGTTAAAAGATTCAGCAATGGTCTACAACCTTTGTCTCCTCTAATGGAGAAAAACATGATCTGCAACCTTTAGCCATCTCGTAATTAAGGTAAGCTCGGTCTGCTGATCGAAAACCCGAGTGGGGGTTTTATTCGGAAGGGCCGAAAAAGGGCTGTCCCAGGAGGCCTGACCTGGGCTCAGGGGCGGTCCTCTGATTTAGTTCAAATCAAAAGGGAATTGTATTTTTCTTCATTAAACAGTCCAAAATCATATTACACAATTATACAAACAGTATCATACTCACTCATTCATCTTATACAACAATTAGATGTAAACCTCGTATCTGAGGCTATTATATATATTTTTCCCCCCGTTATTTTACCAGGTAAATTGACTGAGAACACGTTCTCATTTGCAGCAACGACCTGGGGAATAGTTACAGGGGAGAGAAGGGGAATGAATGAGACAATTGTAAACTTGGGATTATTAGGTGACCGTGATGATTCGAGGGCCAGATTGGGAATTTAGCCAGGACATTGTGGTTAACACCCCTACTCTTACGATAAGTGCCATGGGATCTTTAATGACCTCAGAGAGTCAGGACACCTGTTTAACGTCCCATCCGAAAGACGGCACCCTACACAGGACAGTGTCCCCAATCACTGCCATGGGGCATTGGGACATTTTTTTTTTAGACCAGAGGAAAGAGTGCCTCCTACTGGCCCTCCAACATCATTTCCAGCAGCATCTGGTCTCCCATCCAGGAACTGACCAGGACCAACCCTGCTTAGCTTCAGAAGCAATATAAACAGCATTATGGTAATGTGGCCACACCGTCTCCCATGAGCTTCCCCATATTGTGACAAACGGACCAGTTCGTAGCTGGATTCTTCACCGATCTTTTCTACTTTCTACAGAACATGAAATTTGTTCGTACCTCAAGTTCTGTGAGGTGGAAGGATTTACTTTGTTCTCCATGAAAATCTACTCTCTCTACACTGTGGCAATGTGGCAGGGTCTTCTTAGGAATTTACGACCTTTCTGACCACAGCAGCCTAGTTGAAGGAGGCAAAGGGGGAGGCAGTGAGAGGGGGATGGGCTTGCTATACCCAAAGAGGCCACCCCTACAATAGTCTCTTGCCCATCCCACCTGCACGATGGTCTCTTGCCCCTCCCACCCGTACGATGGTCTCTTACCCTCCCACCTCTACGATGGTCTCTTGCCCTCCCACCCCTAAGATGGTCTCTTGCCGTCCCACCCCTAAGATGGTCTCTTGCCCTCCCACTCCTACGATGGTCTCTTGCCCTCCCACCCCTACAAAGGACTCTTGCCCTCCCACCCCTAAGATGGTCTCTTGCCCTCCCACCCCTAAGATGGTCTCTTGCCCTCCCACCCCTAAGATGGTCTCTTGCCCTCCCACCCCTACAAAGGACTCTTGCCCTCCCACCCCTAAGATGGTCTCTTGCCCTCCCACCCCTAAGATGGTCTCTTGCCCTCCCACCCCTAAGATGGTCTCTTGCCCTCCCACTCCTACGATGGTCTCTTGCCCTCCCACCCCTACAAAGGACTCTTGCCCCCCCACCGCTGCAATGGTATCTTGCCCTCCCACCCCTAAGATGGTCTGTTGCCCTCCCACCCCTACAAAGGACTCTTGCCCCCCCCCACCGCTGCAGTGGTATCTTGCCCTCCCACCCCTAAGATGGTCTCTTGCCCTCCCACCCATAAGATGGTCTCTTGCCCTCCCCCCTAAGATGGTCTCTTGCCCTCCCACCCCTACGATGGTCTCTTGCCCTCCCACCCCTACAAAGATCTCTTGCCCTCCCACCACTGCGATGGTCTCTTGCCCTCCCACCCCTACGATGGTCTATTGCCCTCCCACCACTGCGATGGTCTCTTGCCCTCCCACCCCTACGAAGGTCTCTTGCCCTCCCACTCCTACAATGGTCTCTTGCCCTCCCACCCCTACAAAGGTCTCTTGCCCCCCACCCCTACAAAGGTCTCTTGCCCCCCACCCCTACGATGGTTTCTTGGCTCCCCCACCCCTACGATGGTTTCTTGGCCCCCCCACCCCTACGATGGTCTCTTGCCCTCCCACCACTACAAAGGACTCTTGCCCCCCCCCACCTCTGCAGTGGTATCTTGCCCTCCCACCCCTAAGATCGTCTCTTGCCCTCCCACCCCTAAGATCGTCTCTTGCCCTCCCACCCCTAAGATGGTCTCTTGCCCTCCCACCCCTACGATGGTCTCTTGCCCTCCCACCCCTACAAAGATCTCTTGCCCTCCCACCACTGCGATGGTCTCTTGCCCTCCCACCCCTACGATGGTCTATTGCCCTCCCACCACTGCGATGGTCTCTTGCCCTCCCACCCCTACAAAGGACTCTTGCCCCCCCCCACCGCTGCAGTGGTATCTTGCCCTCCCACCCCTAAGATCGTCTCTTGCCCTCCCACCCCTAAGATCGTCTCTTGCCCTCCCACCCCTAAGATGGTCTCTTGCCCTCCCACCCCTACGATGGTCTCTTGCCCTCCCACCCCTACGATGGTCTCTTGCCCTCCCACCACTGCGATGGTCTCTTGCCCTCCCACCCCTACGATGGTCTATTGCCCTCCCACCACTGCGATGGTCTCTTGCCCTCCCACCCCTACGAAGGTCTCTTGCCCTCCCACTCCTACGATGGTCTCTTGCCCTCCCACCCCTACAAAGGTCTCTTGCCCCCCACCCCTACAAAGGTCTCTTGCCCCCCACCCCTACAATGGTTTCTTTCCCCCCCCACCCCTACATAGGTCTCTTGCCCCCCACCCCTACAAAGGTCTCTTGCCCCCACCCCTACAAAGGTCTCTTGCCCCCCACCCCTACAATGGTTTCTTTCCCCCCCCCCCACCCCTACAAAGGTCTCTTGCCCCCCACCCCTACAAAGGTCTCTTGCCCCCCACCCCTAAGATGGTCTCTTGCCCTCCCACCCCTAAGATGGTCTCTTGCCCTCCCACTCCTACGATGGTCTCTTGCCCTCCCACCCCTACAAAGGACTCTTGCCCCCCCACCGCTGCAATGGTATCTTGCCCTCCCACCCCTACAAAGGTCTCTTGCCCTCCCACCCCTACAAAGGACTCTTGCCCCCCCACCGCTGCAATGGTATCTTGCCCTCCCACCCCTACAAAGGTTTCTTGCCCTCCCACCCCTAAGATGGTCTCTTGCCCTCCCACCCCTACAAAGGACTCTTGCCCCCCCCCCCACCGCTGCAGTGGTATCTTGCCCTCCCACCCCTAAGATGGTCTCTTGCCCTCCCACCCCTAAGATGGTCTCTTGCCCTCCCACCCCTAAGATGGTCTCTTGCCCTCCCACCCCTACGATGGTCTCTTGCCCTCCCACCCCTACAAAGATCTCTTGCCCTCCCACCACTGCGATGGTCTCTTGCCCTCCCACCCCTACGATGGTCTATTGCCCTCCCACCACTGCGATGGTCTCTTGCCCTCCCACCCCTACGAAGGTCTCTTGCCCTCCCACTCCTACAATGGTCTCTTGCCCTCCCACCCCTACAAAGGTCTCTTGCCCCCCACCCCTACAAAGGTCTCTTGCCCCCCACCCCTACGATGGTTTCTTGGCTCCCCCACCCCTACGATGGTTTCTTGGCCCCCCACCCCTACGATGGTCTCTTGCCCTCCCACCCCTACAAAGATCTCTTGCCCTCCCACCACTGCGATGGTCTCTTGCCCTCCCACCCCTACGATGGTCTATTGCCCTCCCACCACTGCGATGGTCTCTTGCCCTCCCACCCCTACGAAGGTCTCTTGCCCTCCCACTCCTACAATGGTCTCTTGCCCTCCCACCCCTACAAAGGTCTCTTGCCCCCCACCCCTACAAAGGTCTCTTGCCCCCACCCCTACGATGGTTTCTTGGCTCCCCCACCCCTACGATGGTTTCTTGGCCCCCACCCCTACCATGGTCTCTTGCCCTCCCACCCCTACAAAGGACTCTTGCCCCCCCACCGCTGCAGTGGTATCTTGCCCTCCCACCCCTAAGATCGTCTCTTGCCCTCCCACCCCTAAGATCGTCTCTTGCCCTCCCACCCCTAAGATGGTCTCTTGCCTTCCCACCCCTACGATGGTCTCTTGCCCTCCCACCCCTACAAAGGTCTCTTGCCCCCCACCCCTACAAAGGTCTCTTGCCCCCCATCCCTACAATGGTTTCTTTCCCCCCCCCACCCCTACAAAGGTCTCTTGCCCCCCACCCCTACAAAGGTCTCTTGCCCTCCCACCACTGCGATGGTCTCTTGCCCTCCCACCCCTACGATGGTCTATTGCCCTCCCACCACTGCGATGGTCTCTTGCCCTCCCACCCCTACGAAGGTCTCTTGCCCTCCCACTCCTACGATGGTCTCTTGCCCTCCCACCCCTACAAAGGTCTCTTGCCCCCCACCCCTACAAAGGTATCTTGCCCCCCATCCCTACAATGGTTTCTTTCCCCCCCCACCCCTACAAAGGTCTCTTGCCCCCCACCCCTACAAAGGTCTCTTGCCCCCACCCCTACGATGGTTTCTTGGCTCCCCCACCCCTACGATGGTTTCTTGGCCCCCCCCCCCTACGATGGTCTCTTGCCCTCCCACCCCTACGAAGCTATCTTGTCCTCCCACCCCTACGATGGTCTCTTTTGCCCTCCCACCCCTACGAAGATCTCTTTGCCCTCCCACCCCTACAAAAATCTCTTTGCCCTCCCACCCCTACGAAGATCTCTTTGCCCTCCCACCCCTACAAAGATTTCTTTGCCCTCCCACCCCTAAAAAGGTCTCTTGCCCTCCCACCCCTACGAAGATCTCTTTGCCCTCCCACCCCTACAAAAATCTCTTTGCCCTCCCACCCCTACGAAGATCTCTTTGCCCTCCCACCCCTACAAAGATTTCTTTGCCCTCCCACCCCTAAAAAGGTCTCTTGCCCCCCCACCCCTACAAAGGTCTCTTGCCTTCCCACCCCTACGAAGGTCTCTTGCCTTCCCACCCCTACATAGCTCTCTTGCCCCTCCCCACATAGGTTGAAATGTAAAGGTAATTTCCAATTCAGCCGACAGCGTTTATCTGAAAGCACTCTCTGCGAACGCGGGAACATAGCCTTTAATTGCCAATCGCGCTACAAAGCAGATCTTCCGCGCTATGATTCAATCGAGGCCTAACAATATGTAAATCCATGGTGGCCTGAAGAGTGAACAGATTGTAACTAGTTGATCTTTACATAGGTTATACACACACTCTCTAGAGGGGATAGGAGGTGAAGGTATGATGTATCACTGTGTCTGTGGTGCAGTCTAATAAAGTAACTTCTCTGAAGGGTATAACATGGTATATCACTTCCCCATATGGCATGGAACACAACTGTCCAGCACTATGGAGTCAAATTCATCCCCATGCAGCATATTCACTATATATCCTTTCATTGTTCTGCTTCTGCTCCTTCTTCTAGAACAGAGAATTACAGAAAGCCTAAATTAGTGCTTTGATACTTCATAAAACCCAGATACTGGGGGAACAAAACCACAACTCAGATGAACACATTGAACTGCTTATTGAGGGTTGAGTGACATCAACATTTCTAGTCTCCTCTATTGTTTATCCCACCTCATCCAACCTCATTCCCTGTTTATCCCTAGTCCTAATTTGCCTCATCAGGATACATAAACTGTTGTCTTGGCTACCCCAGATTAGCTGGCCAGATTGGAAGACCATTGGGAGAATTTGGAGTTTTGATTGAGAAAATATTGGGGGGGGAAAAATTGGGAAATATGAGGATGACCGAGGAATATAATACTTTTCTATGTGGAAAAAGGGGGCAGACTCAGTTTGGAATGATCTTTTCCATTACTTTTTGAGAATAGGGATTAGGAACTAGAGTTAAATTAATCCAAAATGGACCAACCCATATAACTTTCAAAATACAGAAACAGAGCCGGTGTGATGCAAGACGCAGCAAAATGCATCATATGGGCCCATATTTCTGTATTTGGAGAGTCAGAAACCCATCAAAAAAAGAAACGCCCTCTCACTGTCAACTGAGTTAATTTTCAGCAAATTTAACATGTGTAAATATTTGTATGAACATAAGATTCAACAACTGAGACATAAACTGAACAAGTTCCACAGACATGTGACTAACAGAAATGAAATAATGCGTCCCTGAACAAAGGTGGGTCAAGATCAAAAGTAACAGTCAGTAACAGTCAGTATCTGATGTGGCCACCAGCTGCATTAAGTACTGCAGTGCATCTCCTCCTCATGGACTGCACTAAATGTGCCAGTTCTTGCTGTGAAATGTTACCCCACTCTTCCACCAAGGCACCTGCAAGTTCCCGGACATTTCTGGGAGGAATGGCCCTAGCCCTCACCCTCCGATCCAACAGGTCCCAGACCTGCTCAATGGGATTGAACTTTGCTGACCATGGCTGAACACTGACATTCCTGTCTTGCAGGAAATCATGCACAGAATGAGCAGTATGGCTGGTGGCTTTGTTATGCTGGAGGGTCATGTCAAAATGAGCCTGCAGGAAGGGAGGAGGATGTCTTCACTGTAACGCACAGCGTTGGGATTGTCTGCAATGACAACAAGCTCAGTCCGATGATGCTGTGACACACCGCCCACAGACCATGACGGACCCTCCACTTCCAAATCAATCCAGAGTACAGGCCTCGGTGTAACGCTCATTCCTTCGACGATATACGTGAATCTGACCATCACCCCTGGTGAGACAAAACTACAGCTCGTCAGTGAAGAGCACTTTTTGCCAGGCCTGTCTGGTCCAATGACGGTGGGTTTGTGCCCATAGTCCAGCCTCTCTCAGCCTATTGCAGACAGTCTGAGCACTGTTGGAGGGATTGTGCATTCCTGGTGTAACTCGGGCAGTTGTTGTTGCCATCCTGTACCTGTCCCGCAGGTGTGATGTTCGGATGTACCGATCCTGGGCAGGTCTTGTTACACGTGGTCTTGCCACTGTGAGGAAAATCAGCTGTCCGTCCTGTCTCCCTGTAGCGCTGTCTTAGGCGTCTCACAGTACGGACATTGCAATTTCTTGCCCTGGCCACAGTCTTCATGCCTCCTTGCAGCATGCCTAAGGCACGTTCACGCAGATGAGCCGGGACTCTGGGCATCTTTCTTTTGGTGTTTTTCAGAGTCAGTAGAAAGACATCTTTAGTGTCCTAAGTTTTCATAACTGTGACCTTAAATGCCTACCGTCTGTAAGCTGTTAGTGTCTTAACGACCGTTCCACCGGTGAACGTTCATTAAATGTTTATTGTTCATAGAACAAGCATGGGAAACAGTGTTTAAACCCAATACAATATAGATCTGCAAAGTTTCGATTTTTACGAATTATGTTTGAAAGACATAGTCCTGAAAAAGGGACATTTCTTTTTTTTTCTTGAAAACTTGATTGCTGACATGCAAAATATTTCTAGGGACGTTATCAACAAAGGACTAATGAAACGAATACCAAAATATGTTTTTCTGGTGGGGTTTTCCTTTAAACTCACCTCTCAGCACGACTGTGTTCTCTCTGTTTATCCTGCCAAGCCTATACGAATACATTACCAATGAAGAAACATCTTCAAAATATTCCTTCATATCTAGGGAATAGTTGTTCTGTAGACAGCAGCTGATTTAACGTGTTGCCTATTTCAATGCAGCGAGTCTGGACATTTCAAATACAGAGCACACTGTCGTTGTACAGATGACTATTTAAAAAGGTAATTGGTTGGTGTAGAAGAGTAATAGATTGATTAACTGATTGGCCCAGCTGATCAATTGACTGATTGATTTGCCCATTGATCTGCAGACTAATTGATTTGTAGCTGAGATCCCCAGAGGGATTGGTCCACCAGTGAAGGTGGTGTGGGTTTAATAGCCAAGATGAATGTTTTCTCTCAACATAACCCGGTGTCAATAGGTGAATGTTTTCTCTCAACATAACCCAGTGTCAATAGGTGAATGTTTTCTCTCAACATAACCCTGGTTTCTATATACAGGGGGTACCGGTACAGAGTCAATGTGCACGGGAACGGCACCGGTTAGTCGAGGGGACCTGTGTCAATTGAGGAACAAAAGGCTGGATCTACAACAAGTTTTTGTTAGTATATTTTTATTTATTTTATTTTACCTTTATTTTACTAGGCAGGACAGTTAAGAAATTCTTATTTTCAATGACGGCCTAGGAACAGTGGATTAACTGCCTGTACAGGGGCAGAACAACAGATTTGTACCTTGTCAGCTCGGGGATTCGAACTTGCAACCTTTCGGTTACTAGTCCAACGCTCTAACCACTAGGCTACCCTGCCGCCGTATAGAGACTGCTGCAGCTGTTAGGCCAAGTGCTAGTAGAGGAAAACAGTCACAGTATATATGGTAGAAGTAGAACTATCAGAGTGAAGAGAGAGGGAATCAGAGAGCTAGAGAGGGAGAGAGGGAGAGAGAGGGAGAGAGAGAGAGAGAGAGCGAGAGCGAGAGAAAGGGAGAGAGCGAGCGAGAGAGGGGGAGAGAGCGAGCGAGCGAGAGAGAGAGAGCGAGCGAGCGAGGGGGAGAGAGCGAGCGAGGGGGAGAGAGAGAGCGAGAGGGAGAGAGCGAGCGAGAGCGAGAGGGAGAGAGCGAGAGGGAGAGAGCGAGCGAGAGCGAGAGGGAGAGAGCGAGCGAGAGCGAGAGCGAGAGAGCGAGAGGGAGAGAGCGAGCGAGAGCGAGAGGGAGAGAGCGAGCGAGGGAGAGAGCGAGTGAGAGAGAGAGGCAGAGAGAGAGAGAGAGGCAGAGAGAGAATGTGAGTGTGAATAATACATGCATATCTCCGTGCCCCAGTGTAAATATATACATATTACACATGGCATGAATATTTAATACATTCATTTCACACACTCTTTTGGGACTGGCCGTCTCGTGGGAGAACCCTCCTCCAAATCAGAACTCATCGCTGCCATTTAAAATAAAACCCAAGTGGCGTTTCTGACATCACTAATTGGACATATGGTAATGGAAGCCTACACAGTCAAACATTCTGGAGATGGGGATATGATCTATCCACCCCTCATCTCAGGATTATAGCTGGGTAGCTTCAGATTATCCAGGTGGTCCAGTTTAGAAATGTAATAGGCTTTACCCCACTGGGCACAAACTGTTTGAATCAACGTTGTTTCAACATAATTCCTCAATTTATTGTGACGTGGAAAATACATTGGATTTGCAACAAAGTCATCAATGTAAACTGTTGTTTTGAGGATAACACAGGATTATGTCACCATGGTAACCACAGGATTATGTCACCATGGTAACCAATGTTCAACATAGAAAAACCTTGTATAAAATATGTTGAATTTTCATTAAATCAAACATTTAAAGAATGATTTGATTTAGTGCTATTCTTTAACTTGGATTTTTGGTTGTGCTGTAGATCCAACATATTAATGGTTGAGATGGAAATCAAACATATGAATTATTAATTTGTAGATAAACTGGAATTAAAGCCAGATTAAGTCAAATGGTACAGATGGAACTATCCAAGCAGAAGATACATCTCCTTTAAATGTTGATAATGGTTGTGTTGACAACCAAACACAATAGCAATACAGTAAATAGCCTATTAACGTGTCGACAAGTTAACTATGATATGTTGGATTCCCCAACAGTCCCGTGTGGCTCAGTAGGTAGAACATGGCACTTGCAACGCCAGGGTTGTGGGTTCGATTCTCATGGGGGACCAGTATGAAAATGTAATCATTCACTACTGTAAGTCTCTCTGAATAAGCTTATCGGCTAAATGACTAAAATGTACATTACAGTTTAAGAACAGGTTTAAGCGAGTGTCTCTGAGGAAACTATCCAAGCTTTAGAGTTCCTTTAAATGTTGATATTTGGTTGTCAATCAAAAACAATTCAACGTTACTTTTGTAATACACTAAATAGCCTAATTTTAAGGCTATTTTACAAACTAATGTAACATTCAGCATTACAATGAGTAACAAATCCATGGCCACATTGAGGTTACTGTAACTATACATGACTTCTTAAGTAATCATATAAAGCATGTTCAAGATAGAATGCAAAGGTCGCAGGCCTGTGGAGATCTACACAATTGTTGTAATAATCTGTGCAGAATCTCAAACAGCACTGATCACTTGCACCATGTACTTTTAATGTAATCTGCAGTCCAGGTCATTTGGTTCTGCTATTAGATGAAGCATTGTGATAACACATTAAGTTGTTGTACATACAACATCTCTGACATTGTATTCCCACTTTAAGATGACAACTAAACCAAAAATCAGACATTGCTATTCCATTGGAATTTGGTTGTAGGCTTTCAGATAGTTGAAAGCTTAGTGAAAACACATTGAAAACTTCTGGCTCTTTTTTTGACTGGTTGAATAAAGGTTGAAATCTCATTGGTCATCTCAACCAAATATTACCCAGATGTCCACGTTGAAATGACATGGTTTGGCCTGTAGGACACTACAGGTGGTACTGAAACCTTGTCACCTTTATCTGTGATGTACATTAGAGGATAAAGAAGGAAAGGGGAAGGGGATACCTAGTCAGTTGTACAACTGAATGCATTCAACTGAAAAATGTCTTCCGCATTTAACCCAACCCCTCTTAGAGGTGCGGGGGGCTGCCTTAATGTCCAGGGGCAGAACGTCTTGTTTTTACCTTGTCAGGTTAGGGATTCGATCCAGCAACCTTTCGGTCAGAGTCCAGGTTACTAGGACAGAGTATTTACATCCCTTGACTTTTTGTTGTGTTACAGCCTGAATTTAAAATTGATTAAATTGAGATTGTGTGTCACTTGCTGACACACAATGCTACCATAATGTCAAAGGGGAATTATGTGCTCAGATATTTTTACAAATTAATGTAAAATTAAAAGCTGAAATGTCTTGAGTCTATAATTATTCAACCCCTTTGTTATGACAAGCCTAAATATGTTCAGGAGTAAAAATCTGCTGAACAAGTCACATAATAAGCTGCATGGACTCACTCTGTGCAATAATAGTGTTTAACATGATTTTTTAATGACTACCTACCTCATCTCTGTGCCTCACACATACAATTATCTGTAAGGTCCCTCAGTCAAGCAGTGAATTTCAAACAGATTCAACCACAAAAACAAGGGAGATTTTCCAATGCCTTACAAAGAACGGCACTTATTAGCAGATGGGTAAAAAAAGCAGACATTGAATATCCCTTTGAGCCTGGTGTTACTAATTAGACTTTGGATGGTGTATCAATACACCCAGTCACTACAAAGATACAGGCGCCGTTCCTAACTCAGTTGCTGGAGAAGAAGGAAACCACTCATCATGAGGCCAATGGTGACTTTAAAACAGTTACAGTTTAATGGATGCAATTGGAGAAAACTGAGGATGGTTCAACAACATTGTAGTTACTCCACAAAACTAACCTAAATTAGAGTGAAAAGAAGCAAGCCTGTACATAAAACAAATATTCCAAAACATGCATCCTGTTTGCAATAAGGCACTAAAGTAGAACTGCAAAAAATGTGACAAAGAAATTCACTTTATGTCCTGAATACAAAGCGTTATGTTTGGGGCAAATCCAACAACACATCACTGAGTACCACTCTTCATATTTTCAAGCATGGTGGTGACTGCATCATGTTATGGGTATTCTTATCATTGATAAGGACTAGGGAGTTTTTTAGGATAAAAAGAAACATACTAGAGCTAGATACAGGCAAAATCCTAGAGGAAAACCTGGTTCAGTCTGCTTTCCAGCAGACACCAGAAGACAAATTCCCCTTTCAGCAGTGCAATAACCTAAAACCCATGGCCAAATATACATTGGATTTTCTTACCAAGATGACACTGAATGTTCCTGAGTGGCCTAGTTAAAGTTGACTTAAATTGGCTTGAAAATCTATGGTAAGACTTGAAAATGGCTGTCTAGCAATGAATTTAAAAACCAACTTGACAGAGCTTGACATTTAAAAAAAAGATTATGGCCAAATATTGTACAATCTAGGTATGCAAAGCTCTTAGAGACTTACGCAGAAAAACTCACAGCTGTAATCGCAGCCAAAGGTGATTCTAACAGGTATTGACTTAAGGGGTGTGAATACTTATTTAAAAAAAATGGAATTAATCAATTTTGAATTCAGGCTGTAACAACAAAATGTCTAATAAGTCAAGGGCTGTGAATTCTTTCTGACGGCACTGTAGGTGTTAGGACATATGCATACCCATGTTCCACTGTATGGCTGTCAGCGAGGCTTACTTTATGTCTTGGCCCTGTGCCCTAACAATTCTTAGTTGAGGTAATCTTATGATTAGTGGTCCCAGTGTACATCCGGCTTCAGGTTACACCCCATACATCCTCACTAGAGTAAATATTTAACAAATATACTTAATAGTCCCCGTGCCACTGCTGAGAGGAATACTTTGCTTCAGCCCACCTGGACGTCACTGATTGATCTAGTAACCCATTTACAAACTATGGACCTCTGGCTCTACTCTGGCATAGCTGGGGTCTGCATAGCTTCAGGAGTCCAGCACCCTCCACAGGAACATTCAGTGTAGGCTACAACAGCACAGGAATAAAGACAAGTAGCCATATCTATTCTGTCTTTACACATTACAAGTAACTACAATAAATACTGAACAAAAATTTCAACGCAATATGTAGTGTTGGTCCCATGTTTCGTGAGTTATAAGAAAATATCCCAGAAGTTATCCATAAGCATAAAACGCTTATTTCTCTCAAATTCTGTGCACAAATTTGTTTACATCCCTGTTAAAGAGCATTCCTCATTTGCCAAGATAATCCATCCACCTGACAGGTGTGGTATGTCAAGAAGCTCATTGAACAGCATGATCAATGCAATGCCAAAGATGTCTCAAGTTTTGAGGGAGTGTGCCACTGACATGCTGGCTGTAGGAATGTCCACCAGAGCTGTTGCCAGATAATGTAATGTTCACTTCTCTACCATAAGCCGCCTCCAACGTTGTTTTAGAGAATTTGGCATTAAGTCCAACCGGCCTCACAACCGCAGACCACGTGTTACCACACCAGCCCAGGACTTACACATCTGGCTTCTTCACAACTGATGAAGCTGATGAAGCTGTAGGTTTGCACAACTGAAGAATTTCTGCACAAACTGTCAGAAACCATCTCGGGAAGCTCATCTGCATGCTCGTCGTCCTCACCAGGATCTTAACCTGACTGCAGTTCAGCGCAGTACAGTTGAAGTCGGAAGTTTACATACACTTAGGTTGGAGTTATTAAAACTTGTTTGTCAACTACTCCACAAATGTATTGTTAATCGGATAGGACATCTACTTTGTGCATGACACAAGTAATTTCTCAAACAATTGTTTATAGACAGATTATTTAACTTATAATTCACTGTATCACAATTCCAGTGTGTCAGAAGTTTATATACATTAAGTTGACTGTGCCTTTAAACAGCTTGGAAAATTCCAGAAAATGATGTCATGGCTTTAGAAGCTTCTGATAAGCTAATTGACATCATTTGAGTCTATTGGAGGTGTACCTATGGGTGTACAGTGGGGCAAAAAAGTATTTAGTCAGCCACCAATTGTGCAAGTTCTCCCACTTAAAAAGATGAGAGAAGCCTGTAATTTTCATCATAGGTACACTTCAACTATGACATACAAAATGAGGGAAAAAAATCCACAAAATCACATTGTAGGATTTTTAATGAATTTATTTGCAAATTATGGTGGAAAATAAGTATTTGGTCAATAACAAAAGTTTATCTCAATACTTTGTTATATACCCTTTGTTGGCAATGACAGAGGTCAAATGTTTTCTGTAAGTCTTCACAAGGTTTTCACACACTGTTGCTGGTATTTTGGCCCATTCCTCCATGCAGATCTCCTCTAGAGCAGTGATGTTTTGGGGCTGTTGCTGGGCAACACAGACTTTCAACTCCCTCCCAAGATTTTCTATGGGGTTGAGATCTGGAGACTGGCTAGGCCACTCCAGGACCTTGAAATGCTTCTTATGAAGCCACTCCTTCGTTGCCCGGGTGGTGTGTTTGGGATCATTGTCATGCTGAAAGACACAGCCATGTTTCATCTTCAATGCCCTTGCTGATGGAAGGAAGTTTTCACTCAAAATCTCACGATACATGGCCCCATTCATTCTTTCCTTTACATGGGAAAATCAAAAGAAATCATCCCCCAAAAATTGTAGATCTCCACAATTCTGGTTTGTCCTTGGGAGCAATTTCCAAACGCCTGAAGGTACCACGTTCATCTGTAGAAACAATAGTACGCAAGTATTTACACCATGGGACCACGCAGCCGTCATACCGCTCAGGAATGAGACGCATTCTGTCTCCTAGAGATGAATGTACTTTGGTGTAAAAAGTGCAAATCAATCCCAGAAAAACAGCAAAGGACCTTGTGAAGATGCTGGAGGAAACAGGTACAAAAGTATCTATATCCACAGAAAAATGAGTCCTATAGCGCCATAACCTGAAAGGCCTCTCAGCAAGGAAGAAGCCACTGCTCCAAAACCGCCAGAAAAAAGCCAGACTATGGTTTGCAACTGCACATGGGGACAGTTGGAGAAATATCCTCTGGTCTGATGAAACAAAAATAAAAAAATTGGGCATAATGACCATCATTATGATTGGAGGAAAAAGGGGGAGGCTTGCAAGATGAAGAACACCATCCCAACTGTGAAGCACGGGGGTGGCAGCATTATGTTGTGGGGGTGCTTTGCTGCAGGAGGGACTGGTGCACTTCACAAAATAGATGCCATCATGAGGTGGGAAATTATGTGGATATATTGAAAAAACATCTCAAGACATCAGTCAGGAAATTAAAGCTTTGTAGCAAATGGGTCGTCCAAATGGACAATGACCCCAAGCATACTTGCCCACTGTCGTGCCGTTCATCCACCGCCATCACCTCATGTTTCAGAATGATAATGCACAGCCCCATGTTGCAAGGATCTGTACACAATTCCTAGAAGCTGAAAAGGGCCTAGTTCTTCCATGGCCTGTATACTCACCAGACATGTCACCCGTTAAGCATGTTTGGGATGCTCTGGATTGACGTGTATGATAGCATGTTCCAGTTCCCGCCAATATCCAGCAAATTTGTACAGCCATGAAAAGGAGTGGGACAACATACCACAGGCCACAACAGCCTGATCAATTCAATGAGAAGGAGCGGTGTCGCGCTACTGACTGGATTCTGATCCACGCCCTTATCTTTTTTAACGGTATCTGTGACCAACAGATGCATATCTGTATTCCCAGTCAGGTTAAATCCATAGATTAGGGACTAATTAATTTATTTTAATTGACAGATTTCCTTATATGAACGAACTGTAATTTAGTAAAATTGTTGCATTAATATTTTTGTTCAGTGTATTTCCCATGAAGACTGCTAGCATCCAAACCCTCTATAGACAGCATCAAAACCAAGCAGCATTCCAGAACCCACGTGCTGGCATCAGAACCTAGCAGCATTCCAGAACTCACTGTTTGAACTCAACCAGTCAGGGCAGTCATTGCCATTATGCAGTCGTTTCCATAGCAAAACTAAAGTAAATGACACCTACACAAACTGCTAACGCCAACAACAGATATGCAACAAACACTGCCACCACAGAGACTGGTATCTGCCTCCACCGAGACTGGTATCTGCCTCCACCGAGACTGGTATCTGCCTCCACCGAGACTGGTATCTGCCTCCACCGAGACTGGTATCTGCCTCCACAGAGACTGGTATCTGCCTCCACAGAGACTGGTATCTGCCTCCACAGAGACTGGTATCTGCCTCCACAGAGACTGGTATCTGCCTCCACAGAGACTGGTATCTGCCTCCACAGAGACTGGTATCTGCCTCCACAGAGACTGGTATCTGCCTCCACAGAGACTGGTATCTGCCTCCACAGAGACTGGTATCTGCCTCCACAGAGACTGGTATCTGCCTCCACAGAGACTGGTATCTGCCTCCACAGAGACTGGTATCTGCCTCCACAGAGACTGGTATCTGCCTCCACAGAGACTGGTATCTGCCTCTACAGACGCTGGTATCTGCATCACTTACCCTCACAGGGCACAGAGTGATGGGAGCATGCGTTACTGTAAAGCACTTTGTGACAATTGTAGCAGTATAAATGGTTATACAAATACATTTGATTGATTGATGAGGTCTCTCATAAGGATACACTGTTTGCTTTCCATGTCTGTGTGCAAGAAAGAGAGAAAGAGATGGGGTTGTAGGGAATGAAAATAAGGGGTTCAGATTGATTTAGGGAGAGATAGAGGGAGAAAGAGAGAGTTTTCCAAGCCAAAGAACCACAGAGAATTCCTGGTGATCAAAGGATATCATCTCAGTTCCTCCTCATCCTCTCTCTTCATATCTTTTTTGACTGTATTGCCAAATTTCCATGAGTGCCAGTCGAGAAGCATATCAAATATTCTGTGTAATCTGCCAACAGAGAGCCAAACTTTTTCATAAACTGACATCTAACCATACATTTCTGACAGGCAGCAGGCTAAAAAGGAAGCCTGGGTATGTGTCTTCTCAGCAGTCAAAACCCACAGCAGCCAATACACCATGCTATGTTCCCCCTCAGGAAAGCACTCAAAGGGTGTGTGATGATGTAACTAACATCGCAGATTAAATCTAGGACACTCAACTCCCTATACGTACTCAAAATATTTCAGTAGAGTTCAAAGGTTGGAGGAACCCTCTGGATCTCAACCCACAGCAAATCACATCTACTTTAGATCTCCCACACAGGGGGCCACCATTTAAAATGAAGCTTCGGCATAGTCCAATATACTTCATTTGAGCATTCGGCATGCAAGTGTAGGAGTTCCATGATCTTTTATCCGATTCCATCCCATGACACCGTGGGGTATTGCGGAATATTTATGTAAGATCAATGCTCCACCACTCTGAAACGAGGACACCCATTCAACATGCACTCAGTAGAGGACTTGATATGGCATTTTAATGCCACTAAACATAGTCTTTGACTCCATCGGAAGGATTTCTCTATTGAAATCTAAGCTTAATGTCTTTAAACTGAATTCAAAATGGCCCCCTTTAGAATATGGTTTTAACGAAAGACTTCAGCATATATACCAAAGGATTCCTAAACTTGAATTATTCATTTTGGTTTGGTGGAGAGGGAGCATCACAAAAGTCTACTGCAGTGTGCATTGGGTTCATAATGTAACAAGTGAAGGGAAAATGGCCTTTCTTTGTTCACCTGTGAGAGTTTAACTTTAATGTTATACATCATGGTGCTTGCTTGAAAATAATGACTTGAGTTGTGAAAAATTACTTCAGAAGTTTGTTGCAACCAACTGGGCACAGACGGCAGTTTGTCTAGTTTTGAGTTTTGATTTACATTCGGTTGTCTTATCAACTTAAGTGAATTCAACAAAAACAAGTCACCCTGTCATTGGATTTAGGTTCAACATTAACATTTAACATTTAAGTCATTTAGCAGACGCTCTTATCCAGAGCGACTTACAAATTGGTGAATTCACCTTCTGACATCCAGTGGAACAGCCACTTTACAATAGTGCATCTAAATCATTTAAGGGGGGGGTGAGAAGGATTACTTATCCTATCCTAGGTATTCCTTGAAGAGGTGGGGTTTCAGGTGTCTCCGGAAGGTGGTGATTGACTCCGCTGTCCTGGCGTCGTGAGGGAGTTTGTTCCACCATTGGGGGGCCAGAGCAGCGAACAGTTTTGACTGGGCTGAGCGGGAAAGTTGGGTTAAAAAAAATACTTTTGTTGGGAGATTAGGACTGGCTCACTGTCGGCGTTTTAAATCATCCCAAAGGTGTTCGATGTCAGGGCTCTGTGCAGGCCAGTCAAGTTCTTCCACACCGATCTCTACAAACCATTTCTGTATGGACTTCGTTTTGTGCACGGGTTCATTGTCATGCTGAAACCTTCCCCAAACTGTTGCCACAAAGTTGGAAGCACAGAATCATCTAGAATATCATTGTATGCTGTAGTGTTAAGATTTCCCTTCACTGGAACTAAGGAGCTTAGACCGAACCTCCTCCACCAAACATTACAGTTGGCACTATGCATTGGGGCAGGTAGCGTTCTCATGGCATCTGTCAAACCCTCTCTGTAGGACTGCCTGATGGTGAAGCATGATTCATCACTCCAGAAGATGCATTTCCACTGCTACAGAGTCCAATGGTGGCGAGCTGTACAACACTCCAGCTGACGCTTGTCATTGGTGATCTTAGGCTTGTGTGTGGCTGCTCGGCCATGGAAACCCATTTCAAGAAGCTCCCGACGAGCAGTTATTGCGCTGACTTTGCTTCCAGAGGCAGTTTGGAACTCGGTAGTGAGTCTTGCAACCGAGGACAGCACTCGGCGGTCCCGTTCTGTTAGCTTGTGTGGTCGTTGTTGCTCCTAGACGTTTCCACTTCACAACAGCAGCACTTACAGTTGACCGGGGAGGCTCTAGCAGGGCAGAAATTTGACAAAATGACTTGTTGGAAAGGTGGCAACCGATGACGGTGCCACATTGAAAGTCACCGAGCTCTTCAGTAAGGCCATTCTACTGCCAATGTTTGTCTATGGTGATTGAATGGTAGTGTTGTCGATGTTATACACCTGTCAGCAACGGGTGTGGCTGAAATAAACCAAATCCACTCAGTTGAAGGGGTGTCCACATTCTACTGTATATATAGTGTATATTATGTAGATTACTAGGCAGATTGTATGTTTTGGTTCAGAGTAGACTTATTCTTAGATATTTGTAATTTGAGAACATAATAAAACTTGACTTGTTTTAATACTTTAACTCCAGTCTGATTAGATTTTTGGACCTTGATCCACTTCATATAGATGTGGAAAACATATGTTCAATAAATGCTACTGCACTGAGGCAACAAATAAAAAATCAACACATTTAAAAATCAACTCATTAAAAACAAGATTTGATTTTTGTGATTAATTCAAAAACGTCCTTTTGAATTAATCACAAATGACTAACAAAAAATGACACGCATGTAAAACACAACACACGTTCATGAATAGAGATCTCAGAGTAGGTCCTAATGTAATCTAACACTGCCCTCCCATGGTTTAATAGGGTAAGATACATTCTGCTCCTCACATCTCACCAGTTCCTAGTGGTAATTCAATACTAGATTTTCTTTTTTTTATCAGTGACTGACATTGATAAAATGAAGGAATGAGACCAATTCACCACAACAGTGTTAAAATAACAGAGAGAGGTAACGATCGCAATGCCCTGTCAGTGCAATGTTCCACAGTGCTATTCCACAGTGCTGCTCCACTGTGCTGCTTCACTGTGCTGCTCCACTGTGCTGCTCCACAGTGCTGCTCCACAGTGCTGCTCCACTGTGCTGATCCACAGTGCTGCTCCACAGTGCTGATCCACTGTGCTGATCCACTGTGCTGATCCACTGTGCTGCACCACAGTGCTGATCCACTGTGCTGCTCCACAGTGCTGATCCACTGTGCTGATCCACAGTGCTGATCCACAGTGCTGATCCACTGTGCTGCTCCACAGTGCTGCTCCACAGTGCTGATCCACTGTGCTGCTCCACTAATATGGGCTGAGATGAGATGGCTGGACAAGACAAAGGAACTAACACTGCTGTGATGGAGAGTTTTTTAGTTTATGTTATTCTGACTATATATCTGATAGGATTGAGATACATTCAGGAGATGAAGACAAAACAAATCAAAAATTAAACATGCGAAGGAAGAAACGACAAATGAAAGGTGGATGATTAAAGGAAACAACAGGAGTTTGGGGAACTAAAAAGTCAAAGGCAAAGAGAGAGAGATGAAAGAGAGAGAGAGAGAGAGAGAGAGAGAGAGAGAGAGAGAGAGAGCGATGAAAGAGAGAAAGAGTGAGAGAGAGAGAGAGATAAAGAGAGAGAGAGAGAGAGAGTGAGAGTGAGAGAGAGAGATAAAGAGAGAGAGAGAGAGAGATGAGAGAGAAAGAGTGAAGTAGAGAGAGAGAGAGAGAGAGAGAGAGAGAGAGAGAGCAGGAGAGAGAGAGAATATAACATTTCTCCCAGTTGATTTGTTATGCCTGTAGAAGTTATGCCTTCATTACCGTATGAGAAGCCAGAGGCGAGAGAGATTGGGATGTTGAGTTCTAGTCTTGTTGAATTATTAATAAGCATGGACACACACACTGAGAATCTCTCTATCCCTAGTGCACACGCACACACACATTTCAAGCCTGTTTCTGCCTCTGCTCAACTTGGAAGTTAGTAGCACACAGCTCTTTGCTGGCAGGTGAAGTGTGTTCGTATGTGTGTCTGTATAACTGTATGTCTCTGTGTGTGTGTCTGTGTGTGTGTGTGTCTGTGTGTAGGATTCTAAACTGTACCTCTTCTATAAGTGGTGCTGTTGAGGTCCAGTGGTCCAAGGCTGCTGCCCTCGGTCAGTCCCTCCAGTGTAGAACCATGTTCTAATAGAGATAGCCGGTCAGACTGATCAAAGACAGGACTCCAGCTTCCTGATCTGAGAGGGAGGGGAGTGGAGGAGGAGATAGGAAGGAGAGTAATGAAAGTAGGAGACCACCCTATGAGCAAATTACCTTGAAAATATATATATTGGGTTGAAGATATGTTGAAAGGACATCTTTTCAACGTCTCGTGCTCACTGGGTAAGGGCTGGATTCCATCAGATCCGCCCTTGCAGACACCTGCATAGTAGTTGTTTTGGCAGTGGCGGGGGTGGCGTCAGAGCTGTGAAATCCACAAGCGGCTCCTTGCGTTAGTTTATCGAGGACACTGCCATTGGATGCAATAAAACCATCCAATCTAATAATCTGACAAATCCCATCCCAACCCGTCCTATCCCGTCCCATCCCATCCAGTCCCATTCCGTCCCGTCCCATCCCATCCAGTCCCATTCCGTCCCGTACCATCCCATCCCGTTATAAATTCAAGCACTTGAATGTGTGCCGTTCTATTGTCAACACCTCGATTAGACTGATAGGCTATAAATCCTCCGTCCAGATGAATATGAAAACATGCATTAGCCAACAACTCGTTGTTTATTATCTATGCATTGTCACTTTACCTCTACCTGCATGTACAAATTACCTCGACTAACCTGTACCCCCACACATTGACTCGGTACCAGTACCCCCTGGTTATAGCCTCGTTATTGTTATTATGGCTTGCTGGTTAAGGGCTTGTGACAAATAACATTTCATTTGAATCTCGTCCCCTATCAAACAAAGTAGTGGATGGATATCAACTACCTCAACCTAACATCCACCACTGTCCCTTCCCTTATGTGCTGTACCTTCTAAACATCCCAAAGAAACAAAGTGGTGGATGGATATCAACTATCTCATCCTAACATCCACCACTGTCCCTTCCCTTATGTGCTGTACCTCCTAAACATCCCAAAGAAACAAAGTGGTGGATGGATATCAACTATCTCATCCTAACATCCACCACTGTCCCTTCCCTTATGTGCTGTACCTCCTAAACATCCCAAAGAAACAAAGTGGTGGATGGATATCAACTATCTCATCCTAACATCCACCACTGTCCCTTCCCTTATGTGCTGTACCTCCTAAACATCCCAAAGAAACAAAGTGGTGGATGGATATCAACTATCTCATCCTAACATCCACCACTGTCCCTTCCCTTATGTGCTGTACCTCCTAAACATCCCAAAGAAACAAAGTGGTGGATGGATATCAACTATCTCATCCTAACATCCACCACTGTCCCTTCCCTTATGTGCTGTACCTCCTAAACATCCCAAAGAAACAAAGGACGGCATATCCCCCTTTTCACACCAAAACCTACTACAACAATACATCTCCATAACGTTTCACAATGGCAGCCATTTCATGGCCTAGAGTCCCTGAGGCATCATCCTGATGATGGGTGAGGGTAGACATAAAGGTGCCATACATCTGGTTGTACAGTGCCTGAGTGTCTGTATACAGTAGCCATACATCTGGTTGTACGGTGCCTGAGTGCCTGTATACAGTAGCCATACATCCGGTTGTACGGTGCCTGAGTGTCTGTATACAGTAGCCATACATCCGGTTGTATGGTGCCTGAGTGTCTGTATACAGTAGCCATACATCCGGTTGTACGGTGACTAAGTGTGTGTGTGTGTGTGTGTGTGTGTGTGTGTATATACACGTGTGTGTACAGTAGCCATACGTCAGGCTGATCTGGCTCCAAGTACCTAGCTCCTACATCATGGGGAGCAAATTAGAGAGAGTACAGGGATGCCATCTCTCTCTGCCAGGCATCAGCCAATCAACAGCCATCCTTCTATGCCAGGCTTCAGCCAATCAATGGCTTGCTTTAGTATATTTTTTGTCATCAGTTGAGAAGTCTAGAACAAAATCAAAGTTTGTCTGATAATATACAAATAAAGCTATATGGCCACAAGGAGAAAGAACACACCTTGAACAACCTTTCTTTCCTCTTCTTAGAGAAAAACAACCTTTGGTTAACAGGGACTGAGGGGTGGAGGAAAAACAACCTTTGGTTAACAGGGACTGAGGGGTGGAGGAAAAACAACCTTTGGTTAACAGAGACTGAGGGGTGGAGGAAAACAACCTTTGGTTAACAGAGACTGAGGGGTGGAGGAAAAACAACCTTTGGTTAACAGGGACTGAGGGGTGGAGGAAAAACAACCTTTGGTTAACAGGGACTGAGGGGTGGAGGAAAAACAACCTTTGGTTAACAGGGACTGATGGGTGGAGGAAAAACAACCTTTGGTTAACAGGGACTGAGGGGTGGAGGAAAAACAACCTTTGGTTAACAGGGACTGAGGGGTGGAGGAAAAACAACCTTTGGTTAACAGAGACTGAGGGGTGGAGGAAAAACAACCTTTGGTTAACAGGGACTGAGGGATGGAGGAAAAACAACCTTTGGTTAACAGGGACTGAGGGTGGAGGAAAAACAACCTTTGGTTAACAGAGACTGAGGGGTGGAGGAAAAACAACCTTTGGTTAACAGAGACTGAGGGGTGGAGGAAAAACAACCTTTGGTTAACAGGGACTGAGGGATGGAGGAAAAACAACCTTTGGTTAACAGGGACTGAGGGGTGGAGTAAAAACAACCTTTGGTTAACAGAGACTGAGGGGTGTTGGAAAAACAACCTTTGGTTAACAGGGACTGAGGGGTGGAGGAAAAACAACCTTTGGTTAACAGGGACTGAGGGGTGGAGGAAAAACAACCTTTGGTTAACAGGGACTGAGGGGTGGAGGAAAAACAACCTTTGGTTAACAGGGACTGAGGGGTGGAGGAAAAACAACCTTTGGTTAACAGGGACTGAGGGGTGGAGGAAAAACAACCTTTGGTTAACAGGGACTGAGGGGTGGAGGAAAAACAACCTTTGGTTAACAGGGACTGAGGGGTGGAGGAAAAACAACCTTTGGTTAACAGGGACTGAGGGGTGGAGGAAAAACAACCTTTGGTTAACAGGGCTGAGGGGTGGAGGAAAAACAACCTTTGGTTAACAGAGACTGAGGGTGTTGGAAAAACAACCTTTGGTTAACAGGGACTGAGGGTGGAGGAAAAACAACCTTTGGTTAACAGAGACTGAGGGGTGGAGGAAAAACAACCTTTGGTTAACAGGGACTGAGGGGTGGAGGAAAAACAACCTTTGGTTAACAGGGACTGAGGGGTGGAGGAAAAACAACCTTTGGTTAACAGAGACTGAGGGGTGGAGGAAAAACAACCTTTGGTTAACAGGGACTGAGGGGTGGAGGAAAAACAACCTTTGGTTAACAGGGACTGAGGGGTGGAGGAAAAACAACCTTTGGTTAACAGGGACTGAGGGGTGGAGGAAAAACAACCTTTGCTGGCATCCCCTGGCGACCGTCAGGGAGAGAAGGTGTGAAGAGATTCCTCCCCTTTCTCCACTCTGACAGGTGCATGTGGATGGTCAGATGAATGTGAGGAATGGAAGGATGGGGAGGTGAGAGGAATCCAATTATCCTGGGCCGCGCAGGCGTTTAAATCTGGTGTTCTGATCCCTCAACCCTGGCTGTCGTGCATCTCCAGCCCTGATAGTGTGGTGAGGCTCGCAGTACACCTCACAGAGAGACTAATGGAACTAACTGTCCACTTTACGGCTGTAGCAGACTCCTCAACAGAGGCCTGCGGGCAGCGCTACGCAGATTAGCCATTAGCCTGGGTAAATGCACTACAGCCCTGCTTCTAGCAGGAGATCATTAAAGGGGAACTGCACCTGCTCATCAGGCCTCATTTTTCGGCTGGCTCCTCAAGAAATGCTGGCGGCCGTGGCAGAAGCCAAGCGTGAGCGGGATTAGGGGTGTGGTTTGATGTGGGTGTGTCCTTGCGACCATCTGTCAGAACCTTGCCCGCAGCTGTTTCCCCTCACTCAATCACAACAAACCAACCTCCTGTAGGTTGAGTGATATAGCTACTGGTAGATGTATTTATTCATTCATTCAGGGAAAACCCATTGAGACCAGGGTCTTTGACCTACTGACCTTTGAATTGGTCAGTAACCTATAGAGTATTATGAGAAGAATGCAACTGTTGAATTTATGTAGCTATTCTAAACTAAGTGTTTTGATAACTTTCAAATGTAGTAACAGATCCATATAGAATAAACCACCCTTTACATAATACCACAAAAGTAGTGTTCTGCTAATAAAACAACCCTTTACATAATATCACAAAAGTAGTGTTCTGCTAATAAAACAACCCTTTACATAATACCACAAAAGTAGTGTTCTGCTAATAAACCAACCCTTTACATAATACCATAGAAGTAGTGTTCTGCTAATAAACCAACCCTTTACATAATACCATAGAAGTAGTGTTCTGCTAATAAAACAACCCTTTACATAATACCATAGAAGTAGTGTTCTGCTAATAAAACAACCCTTTACATAATACCATAGAAGTAGTGTTCTGCTAATAGAACAACCCTTTACATAATACCATAGAAGTAGTGTTCTGCTAATAAAACAACCCTTTACATAATACCATAGAAGTAGTGTTCTGCTAATAAAACCACCCTTTACATAATACCACATAAGTAGTGTTCTGCTAATAGAACAACCCTTTACATAATACCATAGAAGTAGTGTTCTGCTAATAAAACAACCCTTTACATAATACCATAGAAGTAGTGTTCTGCTAATAAACCAACCCTTTACATAATACCATAGAAGTAGTGTTCTGCTAATAAAACAACCCTTTACATAATACCACAGAAGTAGTGTTCTGCTAATAGAACAATGTGTTCCGTTCATCTTTCATTGTGATTCCCAGCTGATGCAGATACTGTGCCTATTGACATGTTGTCTGGTGGTAATGTTAACCTTATCAAACATGTCAGAGTGGTCATATCTTCCTGTGTGGTGTTCAGTATACAACAGGAGTTTCCTGATCCTGGTGCAGAAAACACAGGGTTTCTCCCTCCCCATATTGACTGATTCTATTCAATCGAATAATCAAAAAGACAATCCAAGTAAAAGTTTTATGTAGTATTTTTTAAATCTCCATTCAGAGACGGTATCAAGCCCGTCTGTCAGCCTGGACGGCATCACAAGTCTCCATGTTCTGGCTACATGTTTCTGTGAACACATACACACACAGTCACTGTTCTATTACAAATGGCAGTTAGGATATGTCATATCTGACACACAAACAGGTTCTATGTTGAAGTTTGAACAGCTCAGATAAAACCTCGTCAATGATGGTCTCCCCATCAAACAACTGAGGCTGCCATCTGGCAAAAGCATCTCCAGTCCATCTGTAGAAATAGGCCGAGTTGAGGCAGAGTTCATCAGTGACATGGAATGAAAAGAGTGTTGCTGTTACTGGACATTTGTGCTGTCCTGTATTGTTATTAATCACCTCGTTGTGGATGTGTTCTAACGTAGTCTACACTGCTTTCTGCCCAGCAGCTAGCTAACGTCCACTAGCACAGCAGCTAGCTAACGTCCACTAGCACTGTAGAAACTATTACACTCAATGACTCGATTAGTGTAGTGTTAGCTAGCTACATAGTTGTCTTTGCTGTCTTCGTATCCAAGGTAATTGTGTAGCTTAGAGTGTGTAGACTTAGAGTGATTATCTTAATTTACCGAGGTTAGCTAGCCAGCTATTTGTCGTCCTTAACGTAGGAGTCACTGCTAGCTAGCTAGCCAACAGCTAGCCAACGTCTTCCGAATTGAACTTCAACAACCCGGTCAACATTCCGCCTCGCTCCACAGGTAGTATCACATTTTCATTTCACTTCATTACAGTACAACGGTTTGATTTGTTTGATCGTAGCTAGCTAGCTACTTAGCCGTCTTTGTATCTAAGACAATTGTGTAGTCTGGAGCGATTTTCTAGGTTAGCTAGCCAGCTATTGTCGTTCTTTTAACGTAATGTTACGTAATCAACACTGCTAGCTAGCCAGCTAGCCCCCGAATAGCAGCACTGTAGAAACTATTACACTCGACGGAACGACTTGATTAGTGTAGTGTCAACAACGTAGCCACTGCCAGCTAGCCTACTCCAGCAGTACTGTATCATTTCAATCATTTTAGTCAATAAGATTCTTGCTACGTAAGCTTAACGTTCTGAACATTCGATAAGTGTAGTCCACTTGTCATTCCAATCTCCTTTGCATTAGCGTAGCCTCTTCTGTAGCCTGTCAACTATGTGTCTATCTATCCCTGTTCTCTCCTCTCTGCACAGACCATACAAACGCTCCACACCGCGTGGCCGCGGCCACCCTAATCTGGTGGTCCCAGCGCGCACGACCCACGTGGAGTTCCAGGTCTCCGGTAGCCTCTGGAACTGCCGATCTGCGGCCAACAAGGCAGAGTTCATCTCAGCCTATGCCTCCCTCCAGTCCCTCGACTTCTTGGCACTGATGGAAACATGGATCACCACAGACAACACTGCTACTCCTACTGCTCTCTCTTCGTCCGCCCATGTGTTCTCGCACACCCCGAGAGCTTCTGGTCAGCGGGGTGGTGGCACCGGGATCCTCATCTCTCCCAAGTGGTCATTCTCTCTTTCTCCCCTTACCCATCTGTCTATCGCCTCCTTTGAATTCCATGCTGTCACAGTTACCAGCCCTTTCAAGCTTAACATCCTTATCATTTATCGCCCTCCAGGTTCCCTCGGAGAGTTCATCAATGAGCTTGATGCCTTGATAAGCTCCTTTCCTGAGGACGGCTCACCTCTCACAGTCCTGGGCGACTTTAACCTCCCCACGTCTACCTTTGACTCATTCCTCTCTGCCGCCTCCTTTCCACTCCTCTCCTCTTTTGACCTCACCCTCTCACCCTCCCCCCTACTCACAAGGCAGGCAATACGCTCGACCTCATCTTTACTAGATGCTGTTCTTCCACTAACCTCATTGCAACTCCCCTCCAAGTCTCCGACCACTACCTTGTATCCTTTTCCCTCTCGCTTTCATCCAACACTTCCCACACTGCCCCTACTCGGATGGTATCGCGCCGTCCCAACCTTCGCTCTCTCTCCCCCGCTACTCTCTCCTCTTCCATCCTATCATCTCTTCCCTCTGCTCATACCTTCTCCAACCTATCTCCTGATTCTGCCTCCTCAACCCTCCTCTCTTCCCTTTCTGCATCCTTTGACTCTCTATGTCCCCTATCCTCCAGGCCGGCTCGGTCCTCCCCTCCCGCTCCGTGGCTCGACGACTCACTGCGAGCTCACAGAACAGTGCTCCGGGCAGCCGAGCGGAAATGGAGGAAAACTCGCCTCCCAGGCGGACCTGGCATCCTTTCACTCCCTCCTCTCTACATTTTCCTCCTCTGTCTCTGCTGCTAAAGCCACTTTCTTCCACTCTAAATTCCAAGCATCTGCCTCTAACCCTAGGAAGCTCTTTGCCACCTTCTCCTCCCTCCTGAATCCTCCTCCCCCTCCCCCCCCCTCCTCCCTCTCTGCAGATGACTTCGTCAACCATTTTGAAAAGAAGGTCGACGACATCCGATCCTCGTTTGCTAAGTCAAACGACACCGCTGGTTCTGCTCACACTGCCCTACCCTGTGCTCTGACCTCTTTCTCCCCTCTCTCTCCAGATGAAATCTCGCTTCTTGTGACGGCCGGCCGCCCAACAACCTGCCCGCTTGACCCTATCCCCTCCTCTCTTCTCCAGACCATTTCCGGAGACCTTCTCCCTTACCTCACCTCGCTCATCAACTCATCCCTGACCGCTGGCTACGTCCCTTCCGTCTTCAAGAGAGCGAGAGTTGCACCCCTTCTGAAAAAACCTACACTCGATCCCTCCGATGTCAACAACTACAGACCAGTATCCCTTCTTTCTTTTCTCTCCAAAACTCTTGAACGTGCCGTCCTTGGCCAGCTCTCCCGCTATCTCTCTCAGAATGACCTTCTTGATCCAAATCAGTCAGGTTTCAAGACTAGTCATTCAACTGAGACTGCTCTTCTCTGTATCACGGAGGCGCTCCGCACTGCTAAAGCTAACTCTCTCTCCTCTGCTCTCATCCTTCTAGACCTATCGGCTGCCTTCGACACTGTGAACCATCAGATCCTCCTCTCCACCCTCTCCGAGTTGGGCATCTCCGGCGCGGCCCACGCTTGGATTGCGTCCTACCTGACAGGTCGCTCCTACCAGGTGGCGTGGCGAGAATCTGTCTCCTCGCCACGCGCTCTCACCACTGGTGTCCCCCAGGGCTCTGTTCTAGGCCCTCTCCTATTCTCGCTATACACCAAGTCACTTGGCTCTGTCATAACCTCACATGGTCTCTCCTATCATTGCTATGCAGACGACACACAATTAATCTTCTCCTTTCCCCCTTCTGATGACCAGGTGGCGAATCGCATCTCTGCATGTCTGGCAGACATATCAGTGTGGATGACGGATCACCACCTCAAGCTGAACCTCGGCAAGACGGAGCTGCTCTTCCTCCCGGGGAAGGACTGCCCGTTCCATGATCTCGCCATCACGGTTGACAACTCCATTGTTTCCTCCTCCCAGAGCGCTAAGAACCTTGGCGTGATCCTGGACAACACCCTGTCGTTCTCAACTAACATCAAGGCGGTGGCCCGTTCCTGTAGGTTCATGCTCTACAACATCCGCAGAGTACGCCCCTGCCTCACACAGGAAGCGGCGCAGGTCCTAATCCAGGCACTTGTCATCTCCCGTCTGGATTACTGCAACTCGCTGTTGGCTGGGCTCCCTGCCTGTGCCATCAAACCCCTACAACTCATCCAGAACGCCGCAGCCCGTCTGGTGTTCAACCTTCCCAAGTTCTCTCACGTCACCCCGCTCCTCCGCTCTCTCCACTGGCTTCCAGTTGAAGCTCGCATCCGCTACAAGACCATGGTGCTTGCCTACGGAGCTGTGAGGGGAACGGCACCGCAGTACCTCCAGGCTCTGATCAGGCCCTACACCCAAACAAGGGCACTGCGTTCATCCACCTCTGGCCTGCTCGCCTCCCTACCACTGAGGAAGTACAGTTCCCGCTCAGCCCAGTCAAAACTGTTCGCTGCTCTGGCCCCCCAATGGTGGAACAAACTCCCTCACGACGCCAGGACAGCGGAGTCAATCACCACCTTCCGGAGACACCTGAAACCCCACCTCTTCAAGGAATACCTAAGATAGGATAAGTAATCCTTCTCACCCCCCCTCCCCTTAATGATTTAGATGCACTATTGTAAAGTGGCTGTTCCACTGGATGTCAGAAGGTGAATTCACCGATTTGTAAGTCGCTCTGGATAAGAGCGTCTGCTAAATGACTTAAATGTAAATGTAAATGTGTTGAGTGACAGGTCTCTGATATCTCATGCATCTGTGAACACATACACAGTCACTGTTGTATTACTAATGGCAGTTCGGGATAGGTGATATGACACACAAACATATACTATGTTGAAGCTTGAACAGGTCAGACTAAACCTACCTAATTCTGTTCTCCCAATCGACGTTCGTTGGTGAGCTGGCAAGAGGTAAGACTGGAAGTGAAGTCTGCCAGAGCCCCATTGATGGGCATAGCAGCGTAAATCAGCTTTTTTTTATTGAATATATAATTCTATATAATATTAATAATATCATTACAGAATACACTGAGTTTACTAAACATAAGGAACAACTTCCAAATGTTGAGTTGAGCACAATTCTTTACGTTTTACTGGTGAAACGTCCAAACTGTATCTGCATACCAATCAATTGATCTAGAACAGTTTGATGGGAATACGTATTCAGATCTTATTGAATTACTGTTTGGTGAGTGAATTAGAGCAGATGGGGTTAACACTATTGGACTTCCTTGTATTTTGTTGAAATCAAAGCATATATCATTTGTAATATACTGTATCATTAGAAACAACGTGTTTTTGGTGTAACAGTAATGTTATAGGCCTACTATGGTATGCGATTATTATATTCGGTTCTGTAATATTCTAAATAATCATTGTGATCTTGCATCAGCTTTGATCTCACTTTACTAAACGGGCAGAATTGTGAGAACTATTTGTAATAATGATAGTAAGTGGTGAGTAAGACTATTAGATGTAGGCAACAGATCTTGATGGTGGTTATTTTAAGCGATTGGAACGCCCTTCGTGATGCTGAAAAGGCAGTGCCGGGATCGTACAATGATGTAAACAAAGTTGAACCAACTTGTGGTAGTGAAGGATACAGGGCCTTCAGCAAGTATTCATACCTCTTGGTTTATTCCACATTTTGTTGTTTTACAGCCTGACTTCAACATGGATTAATTTTTACTCACCCATCGACACACAATACCCCATAATAACAAACACATTTATTGAAAATGAAACACAGTACCAGACACACCTACTCATTCAAGGGTTTTTCTTGATTTTTTACTGTTTTCTACAATGTAGAATAATAGTGAAGACATCAAAACTATGAAATAACACATATGGAATCATGAAGTAACCAAAAAAGTGTTAAACAAATCAAAATATATTTTATATTTGAGTTTCTTCTAAGTAGCCACCCTTTGCCTTGATGACAGCTTTGTACACTTGGCATTCTCTCAACCAGCGTCATGAGGTAGTCACCTGGAAGAATGCATTTCAATTAACAGGTGTGCTTTGTTAAAAGATCATTTGTGTAATTTCTTTACTTCTTAATGCGTTTGAGCCAATCACTCTCTTTTACAAAATAGGACTAAGTCCATATTATGGCAAGACCATCGCAAATAAGCAAAGAGAAACGACAGTCCATCATTACTTTAAGACATAAAGGTCAGTCAATCTGGCCCATATATATACATATATATATATATATATATATATATATATATATATATATATATATATATATATATATATATATATATTTTTGGTGAATATACAGTACCAGTCAAATGTTTGGACCCACCTACTCTTCCAGGGTTTTTCTTTATTTGTACTATTTTCTACAGTCCTTAACAATTACAAGCATACCCATAACATGATGCAGACACCACTGTGCTTGAAAATATGGAGAGTGTTACTCAGTAATGTGTGGTATTGGATTTGCCCCAAACATAACACTTTTTATTCAGATTTTTTGTTGTTGCTTTGCCACATTTCCTGCAGTATTACTTTAGTGCCATGTTTCAAACAAGATGCATGTTTTGGAATAGTTAAATTCTGTACAGGCTTCCTTCTTTTCACTCTGTCATTTAGGTTAGTATTGTGGAGTAACTACAATGTTGTTGCTCCATCCTCAGTTTTCTCCTATCACAGCCATTCAACTCTGTAACTGTTTTAAAGTCACCATTTGCCTCGATGAAATCTTTGAGCTGTTTCCTCCCTCTCCGGTAACGGAGTTAGGAAGGACGCCTGTATCTTTGCAGTGACTGGGTGTATTGATACACCATCCAAAGTGTAGTTCATAATTCACCGGGCTCAAAGGATTACTCAATGTCTGCCTTTTTAAATATTTTTACCCATCAACCAATAGGTGGCCTTCTTTACGGGGCATTGGAAAACCTCCCTGGTCTTTGTGTTTGAAATACACTGTTCACCTGTGTGGTGTACAGAGATGAGGAAGTCATTAAACACTATTATTGCACACAAAGTGAGTCCATGCAACTTATTATGTGACTTGTTAAGCACATGTTTACTGTTTACTCCTGAAATAATGAATGCTTGCCATAACAAAGGGGTTGAATACTTACGGACTTACGGACTCATTTCCGCTTTTCATTTTGTATTAATTTGTAAACATTTCGAAAAACATAGTTCCACTTTGACATTATGGGGTATTGTGTGAAGGCCAATGACACATCATCTCAATGGAATCCATGTTAAATTCAGGCTGTAACACAACAACAGGTGGAAAAACTCCAGGGGTGTGAATACTTTCTGGAGGCCCTGTATCTGAAGGGCAGCTCTGCCATTCGGCCAGTTCAGGAACAAACAACAATCATTTGCAGTAAAGCCTAATAGGCCTTCGACTACATGGTATAAAGCTATTTGTAACCTACAGCCTCATTGCACTGTTTGTGAGGAGAGCTTTAGTTGCTAGTAGGCATGTCATTGTGTTGTGTTGCTTTCACTACTCTGTATCAATAATACACTTTGATTTGATTAGCTTGAACATGCGGTTACAATATTCCCTTTTACATAATAAATGAAAACAGAGGTGAATAATCAATTCATAGAATGTATTTGCATAGACTTAACATGTTATCAAATCAATAGACCAATTAGTGAATAGAAATCATTACTATGTAGAATTGCAGGAAATTCACTTTAAAACAATCTATATGTGTGTGGTGTAGCTCAAACTACAACGTTAATGGATTATTTTTTATTTTACCCCCTTTTTCTCCCCAATTCCGTGGTATCCAATTGTTAGTAGTATCTTGTCTCATGGCTACAACTCTCGTACGGGCTCGGGAGAGGCGAAGGTCGAAAGCCATGCGTCCTCCGAAACACAACCCAACCAAGCCGCACTGCTTCTTAACACAGCGCACATCCAACCCGGAAGCCAGCCACACCAATGTGTTGGAGGAAACACTGTGCACCTGGCGACCTTGGTTAGCGTGCACTGCGCCCGGCCTTTCACAGGAGTCGCTGGTGCGCGATGAGACAAGGAATTCCCTACCGGCCAAACCCTCCCTAAACCAGACGACGCTGGGCCAAATGTGCGTCGCCCCACGGACCTCCTGGTCGCGGCCGGTTACGACAGAGCCTGGGCGCGAACCAGAGTCTCTGGTGGCACAGCTAGCGCTGCAAAGCAGTGCCCTAGCCCACTGCGCCACCCGGGAGGCCCACGTTAATGCATTATTACCTTCTACGTGTCCCAATTCACATTTCCAATTGCCCACCCTGACATACCAAGCTAGAACGGACCGGCGTCTCAACCAATAGTCAATATAGGCTAAATACTGTATCTTAAGCAAGGCGACAGCAACTTACAGAGTCATGCTCCTTTGGCTTTCCTCGGTAGAACGGTGTTGCCATAACCAAGTGGTCACTTACACAAATGACTGATGATTGGCTGAGAGAAATTGATGATCAAAGGATTGTGGGGGCTGTCTTGTTTGACTTCAGTACAGCTTGTGACATTATCGATCATAGTCTGCTGCTGGAAAATTGTACACTACCGTTCAAAGGTTTGGGGTCACAAAGAAATGTCCTTGTTTTTGAAAGCACCTTTTTTTGTCCATTAAAATAACATCAACTTGCTCAGAAATACAGTGCAGACATTGTTAATGACATTGTAGCTGGAAACGGCAGATTTCTAATGGAATATCTATATAGGTGTACATACATACGCCTGTTATCAGCAACCATCAGTCCTGTGTTCCAATGGCAAGTTGTGTTACAAAGTTTATAATTTTAAAAGGTTAATTGATCATTAGAAAACCCTTTTGCAATTATGTTAGCACAGCTGAAAACTGTTGTTCTGATTAAAGCAGCAATAAAACTGGCCTTCTTTAGACCAGTTGAGTATCTGGAGCATCAGCATTTGTGGCTTCGATTACAGGCTCATAATGGCCAGAAACAAAGCACTTTCTTCTGAAACTAGTCAGTCTATTCTTGTTCTTAAGACTATTCCATGCAAGAAATTGCCAAGAAACTGAAGATCTTGTACAACGCTGTGTACTTCTCCCTTCACAGAACAGCACAAACTGGCTCTTACCAGAATAGAAAGAGAAGTGGGAGGCCCCAGTGCACAACTGAGCAAGAGGACAAGTATAATGTGCTATTTAATGGAAGCCCCTCAAACATAATCCAGGTAAAATCAGGAATTCCCCATGGTAGCCGTTTCAATGTTTACTAACGACACGCCACTGAATTTGAATAAAGCCAGAGTGTTTATGTATGTGGATGACTCAACACTATACACGTCAGCTACTACAGCAACTTAAATGACTGCAACACTTAACAAAGAGCTGCAGTTAGTTTCAGAGTGGGTGGCAATGAATAAGTTAGCCCTAAGCATCGCATATGGGACAAAACATTCACTAAACCCTACACCTAAATCTTGTAATATTTAATGTGGACATTGAGCAAGTTGAGGTGACTAAACTGCTTGGAGTAACCCTGGATTGTAAACTGTCATGGTCAAAACATATTGATACAGTAGTAGCTAAGATGGGGAGAAGTCTGTCCATAATAAAGCGATGCTCTGCCTTCTTAACAACACTATCAACAAGACAGGTCCTACAGGCTCTAGTTTTGTCGCACCTGGACTACTGTTCTCTTGTGTGGTCAGGTGCCTCAAAGAGGGACCAATAGGCTCAGAACAGGGCAGCACGGCTGGCCCTTGGATGTACACAGAGAGCTAATATTAATAATATGCATGTCAATCTCTCCTGGCTCAAAGTGGAGGAGAGATTGACTTCTTCACTTATTGTATTTGTGAAAGGTATTGACTTGTTGAAAGCAGCGAGCTGTCTGTTTAAACGACAAGCACACAGCTCAGACACCCATGCATACCCCACAAGACATGCCACAAGAGGTCTCTTCACAGTCCCCAAGTCCAGAACAGACTGTGGGAGGCGCACAGTACTACGTCGAGCCATGACTACATGGAACTCTATTCCACATCAAGTAACTGATACAAGCAGTAAAATGTTATTGTAAAAACAGAAAAACACCTTATGGAATAGGCACAGACACATGCATACACACACATACACATGGATTTAGTACTGTAGATATGTGGTAGTGGTGGAGTAGGGGCCTGAGGGCACACAGTGTGTTTTGAAATCTGTTAATGTATTGTAATGGTTTTAAAATTGAAAACGGACTTAATTTTACTGGACCCCAGGAAGAGTAGCTGCCTTCTTCAACATGGCCAAGGCCAAAGAGCTCTCAAAGGATGTCAGGGAAAAGATTGTAGACCTACATAAGGCTAGAATGGGCTACAAGACCATCGCCAAGCAGCTTGGTGAGAAGGTGACAACAGTTGGTGCGATTATTCGCAAATGGAAGAAACACAAAAGGACTGTCAATCTCCCTCAGCCTGGGGCTCCATGCAAGATCTCACCTCGTGGAGTTGCAATGATCATGAGAACGGTGAGGAATCAACCCAGAACTACATGGGATGATCTTGTCAATGATCTCAAGGCAGCTGGGACCATAGTCACCAAGAAAACAATTGGTTACACACTGCGCCGTGAAGGACTGAAATCCTGCAGCGCCCGCAAGGTCCCCCTTCTCAAGAAATATATATACATATACATGTCTGTTTGAAGTTTGCCAATGAACATCTGAATGATTCAGAGGACAACTGGGTGAAAGTGTTGTGGTCAGATGAGACCACAATGGATCGCTTTGGCATCAACTCCTCGTGTTTGGAGGAGGAATGCTGTCTATGACCCCAAGATCACCATCCCCACCGTCAAACATGGAGGTGGAAACATTATGCTTTGGGGGTGTTTTTCTGCTAAGGGGACAGGACAACTTCACCGCATCAAAGGAACGATGGACGGGGCCATGTACCGTCAAATCTTGGGTGAGAACCTCCTTCCCTCAGCCAGGGCATAGAAAATGGGTTGTGGATGGCCAAGGCAACAAAGCAGTGGCTCAAGAAGAAGCACATTAAGGTCCTGGAGTGGCCTAGCAAGTCTCCAGACCTTAATCCCATAGAAAATCTGTGGAGGGAGCTGAAAGTTTGAGTTGCCTCGAAACCTTAATGACTTGGAGAAGATCTGCAAAGAGGAGTGGGACAAAATCCCTCCTGAGATGTGTGCAAACCTGGTGGCCAACTACAAGAAACGTCTGACCTCTGTGATTGCCAACAAGGGTTTTGCCACCGAGTACTAAGTCATGTTTTGCAGAGGGGTCAAATACTTATTTCCCTCATTAAAATGCAAATCAATTTATAACATTTTTGACATGCATTTTCCTGGATTTTTTGTTGTTATTCTGTCTCTCACTGTTCAAATAAATCTACCATTAAAATGATAGACTGATCATTTCTTTGTCATTGGGAAAACATACAAAATCAGCAGGGGATCAAATACGTTTCCCCCTCACTGTATCGTTCTAGGTTACACTGCACAAGAGGTGGTCTGTGGAGTTTTCTGAACATCAAGGCAGACACGGTGAATTTGGATCCTAGATCTCTATGGAGTTTTCTGAACATCAAGGCAGACACGGTGAATTTGGATCCTAGATCTCTACGGAGTTTTCTGAGCATCAAGGCAGACACGGTGAATTTGGATCCTAGATCTCTATGGAGTTTTCTGAACATCAAGGCAGACACAGTGAATTTGGATCCTAGATCTCTATGGAGTTTTCTGAACATCAAGGCAGACACGGTGAATTTGGATCCTAGATCTCTATGGAGTTTTCTGAGCATCAAGGCAGACACGGTGAATTTGGATCCTAGATCTCTATGGAGTTTTCTGAACATCAAGGCAGACACGGTGAATTTGGATCCTAGATCTCTATGGAGTTTTCTGAACATCAAGGCAGACACGGTGAATTTGGATCCTAGATATCCATTGTCACGTTCTGACCATCGTTCTTGTGTGTTTTCCTTGTTTTAGTGTTGGTCAGGACGTGAGCTGGGTGGGCATTCTATGTTGTGTGTCTGGTTTGTCTATTTCTATGTTTGGCCTGATATGGTTCTCAATCAGAGGCAGGTGTTAGTCATTGTCTCTGATTGGGAACCATATTTAGGAAGCCTGTTTTGTGTTGGGTTTTGTGGGTCATTGTTCCTGTCTTTGTGTTTGTGGCACCAGATAGGACTGTTTCGTTTTTTTCACGTTTCTTGTTTTGTAGATTGTTGTATTTTCATCTTTATTAATGATGTACAAAAATAACCACGCTGCGTTTTGGTCCGCCTCTCTTTCACCAGAAGAAGACCGTAACAGAATCACCCACCAACCAAGGACCAAGCGGCGTGGTAAACAGAGGCAGCAGCAACAGCAGCAGCAGGAGAAGCGACAGGTGCAGCAGGCGCAACAGCAGCAGCAGCAAAAGCAGCAGCAGGAGAAGCAACAGTGGCAGCAGCAGCAGCAGTGAGAGAGGCTGCACTATTTGGAGAAATGGACTTGGGAGGAGATCCTTGACGGGAAAAGACCCTGGGCAGAGCCAGGGGAATATTGCCGCCCCAAAGCCGAGCTGGAGGCAGCGAAAGCAGAGAGGCGGCATTATGAGAAGCTAGCACGGCAGAGCGGCTGCAAGCCTGAGAGGCAGCCCCAAAAATGTCTTGTGGGGGGGGGGGGGGGGGTGGTGGCACAGGGAGAGTGTGGCAGAGTCAGGAGTCAGACCTGAGCCAACTCCCCCTGTTTACCACCAGTCCGCCAGTCAGCCAGGATCCGCCAGTCAGACAGGATCTGCCAGAACTGCCAGTCAGCCAGGATCTGCCAGAGCCGTCAGTCAGCCAGGATCTGCCAGTCAGCCGGGATCTGCCAGAACTGCCAGTCAGCCAGGATCTGCCAGAGCCGTCAGTCAGCCAGGATCCGCCAGTCAGCCGGGATCTGCCAGAACTGCCAGTCAGCCAGGATCTGCCAGAGCCGTCAGTCAGCCAGGATCCGCCAATCAGCCGGGATCTGCCGGAACTGCCAGTCAGTTGGGATCTGCTAGATCCATCAACCTGCCTGAGCTTCCTCTCAGTCCCGAGCTCCCCCTCAGTCCCGAGCTCCCCCTCAGTCCCGAGCTCCCCCTCAGTCCCGAGCTGCCCCTCAGTCCCGAGCTGCCCCTCAGTCCCGAGCTGCCCCTCAGTCCCGAGCTGCCCCTCAGTCCCGAGCTGCCCCTCAGTCCCGAGCTGCCCCTCAGTCCCGAGCTGCCCCTCAGTCCCGAGCTGCCCCTCAGTCCCGAGCTGCCCCTCAGTCCGGAGCTGCCCCTCAGTCCAGTGGGGCCCGTTGTTAGGGTTCCTAGGCCAAGGTCAGCGACGAGGGTCGCCACTCAAGGGACGCTAAGGAGGTGGACTAAGACAATTATGGAGTGGGGTCCACGTCCAGCGCCGCCACCGCGGACAGATGCCCACCCAGACCCTCCCCTATAGGTTTAGGTTGTGCGGTCGGAGTCCGCACCTTGGGGTTCTGTCACGTTCTGACCATCGTTCTTGTGTGTTTTCCTTGTTTTAGTGTTGGTCAGGACGTGAGCTGGGTGGGCATTCTATGTTGTGTGTCTGGTTTGTCTATTTCTATGTTTGGCCTGATATGGTTCTCAATCAGAGGCAGGTGTTAGTCATCGTCTCTGATTGGGAACCATATTTAAGTAGCCTGTATTGTGTTGGGTTTTGTGGGTGATTGTTCCTGTGTTTGTGGCACCAGATAGGACTATTTCGTTTTTTTCACGTTTCTTGTTTTGTAGATTGTTGTATTTTCATCTTTATTAAAGATGTACAAAAATAACCACGCTGCATTTTGGTCCGCGCCTCTTTCACCAGAAGAAGACCGTTACATCCATGGAGTTTTCTGATCATCAAGGAAGACACACGGTGAATTTGGATCCTCGATCTCATTGGTGTGATGATGAGGTTCATGTTGCTAAACGCCCTCTCACACTCCACCGTGCTGTATGGAACAGTGCTGTTTATATTTAGGTGCAGGAGATCCACAATACTTTTAAGCCAATATTCTAGAAGAGGAACAGGAGATGAAGCAGTAGAATATTTGAGGTGCCGGCACTCAGCTCCGGTGAGCTTCCTGCTGTTAATGGAATTTATATGTTTAAATGAATGATTAGAATATTCCACCGTGAAACCATAGAATTGTATGAAATTGAGTGTAATCATAAAATTATTATTAATGATGTGTAGTTTTAGTCAGTAAAATTATAATAAATGATGTGTGCAGTTTTAGTCAGAATTAGGGTAAAACAATATATCTGTACAATATATGTTTATAGTATCTTAAACACACACTGTCTGAGCAAAATTTGGTGCCGACTTTGCTAGAGGCCTCTGAGAGATTTGGGAGAGGGCAGTGAGTACTCCCTAATCATGAGGCAGGACAGGGATTGCTTCTCACAGTCCCTAATCTTTGTCGGCTGTGTATTGATACAGTATGTGTGTAGGATACCTACTGTTCGTGTGTATGTATGTGTGTAGGATACCTACTGTTCGTGTGTATGTATGTGTGTAGGATACCTACTGTTCGTGTGTATGTATGTGTGTAGGATACCTACTGTTCGTGTGTATGTATGTGTGTAGGATACCTACTGTTTGTGTGTATGTATGTGTGTAGGATACCTACTGTTTGTGTGTATGTATGTGTGTAGGATACCTACCTTTCGTGTGTGTGTATGTGTGTAGGATGCCTACTGTTCGTGTGTATGTGTGTAGGATACCTACTGTTCGTGTGTGTGTATGTGTGTAGGATACCTACTGTTCGTGTGTGTGTATGTGTGTAGGATACCTACTGTTCGTGTGTGTGTATGTGTGTAGGATACCTACTGTTCGTGTGTATGTATGTGCGTAGGATACCTACTGTTCGTGTGTGTGTATGTGTGTAGGATACCTACTGTTCGTGTGTATGTATGTGTGTAGGATACCTACTGTTCGTGTGTGTGTATGTGTGTAGGATACCTACTGTTCGTGTGTGTGTATGTGCGTAGGATACCTACAGTTCGTGTGTATGCATGTAGGATACCTACTGTTCGTGTGTATGTATGTGTGTAGGATACCTACTGTTCGTGTGTGTGTATGTGTGTAGGATACCTACTGTTCGTGTGTAGGATACCTACTGTTCGTGTGTATGTATGTGCGTAGGATACCTACTGTTCGTGTGTATGTATGTGTGTAGGATACCTACTGTTTGTGTGTATGTATGTGTGTAGGATACCTACTGTTTGTGTGTGTATGTGTGTAGGATACCTATTGTTCGTGTGTATGTATGTGTGTAGGATACCTACTGTTCGTGTGTGTGTATGTGTGTAGGATACCTACTGTTCGTGTGTATGTATGTGTGTAGGATACCTACTGTTCGTGTGTGTGTATGTGTGTAGGATACCTACTGTTTGTGTGTATGTATGTGCGTATGATTTCTACTGTTCGTGTGTATGTATGTGTGTAGGATACCTACTGTTTGTGTGTATGGATGTGCGTAGGAAAAACCTACTGTTCGTGTGTGTGTATGTGTGTAGGATACCTACTGTTCGTGTGTGTGTATGTGTGTAGGATACCTACTGTTCGTGTGTATGTATGTGCGTAGGATACCTACTGTTCGTGTGTATGTGTGTAGGATACCTACTGTTCGTGTGTGTGTATGTGTGTAGGATACCTACTGTTCGTGTGTATGTATGTGTGTAGGATACCTACTGTTCGTGTGTGTGTATGTGTGTAGGATACCTACTGTTCGTGTGTGTGTATGTGCGTAGGATACCTACTGTTCGTGTGTATGCATGTAGGATACCTACTGTTCGTGTGTATGTATGTGTGTAGGATACCTACTGTTCGTGTGTGTGTATGTGTGTAGGATACCTACTGTTCGTGTGTGTGTATGTGTGTAGGATACCTACTGTTCGTGTGTATGTATGTGTGTAGGATACCTACTGTTTGTGTGTATGTATGTGTGTAGGATACCTACTGTTTGTGTGTGTATGTGTGTAGGATACCTATTGTTCGTGTGTATGTATGTGTGTAGGATACCTACTGTTCGTGTGTATGTGTGTAGGATACCTACTGTTTGTGTGTGTATGTATGTAGGATACCTACTGTTTGTGTGTATGTATGTGTGTAGGATACCTACTGTTCGTGTGTATGTATGTAGGATACCTACTGTTCGTGTGTATGTATGTGTGTAGGATACCTACTGTTCGTGTGTATAGGATACCTACTGTTTGTGTGTATGTATGTGTATAGGATACCTACTGTTTGTGTGTATGTATGTGTGTAGGATACCTACTGTTCGTGTGTATAGGATACCTACTGTTCGTGTGTGTGTATGTGTGTAGGATACCTACTGTTCGTGTGTGTGTATGTGCGTAGGATACCTACTGTTCGTGTGTATGCATGTAGGATACCTACTGTTCGTGTGTATGTATGTGTGTAGGATACCTACTGTTCGTGTGTGTGTATGTGTGTAGGATACCTACTGTTCGTGTGTGTGTATGTGTGTAGGATACCTACTGTTTGTGTGTATGTATGTGTGTAGGATACCTACTGTTTGTGTGTATGTATGTGTGTAGGATACCTACTGTTTGTGTGTGTATGTGTGTAGGATACCTATTGTTCGTGTGTATGTATGTGTGTAGGATACCTACTGTTCGTGTGTATGTGTGTAGGATACCTACTGTTTGTGTGTATGTATGTGTGTAGGATACCTACTGTTTGTGTGTGTATGTGTGTAGGATACCTATTGTTCGTGTGTATGTATGTGTGTAGGATACCTACTGTTCGTGTGTATGTGTGTAGGATACCTACTGTTCGTGTGTATGTATGTGTGTAGGATACCTACTGTTCGTGTGTGTGTATGTGTGTAGGATACCTACTGTTCGTGTGTGTGTATGTGTGTAGGATACCTACTGTTCGTGTGTATGTATGTGTGTAGGATACCTACTGTTTGTGTGTATGTATGTGTGTAGGATACCTACTGTTTGTGTGTGTATGTGTGTAGGATACCTATTGTTCGTGTGTATGTATGTGTGTAGGATACCTACTGTTCGTGTGTATGTGTGTAGGATACCTACTGTTTGTGTGTATGTATGTGTGTAGGATACCTACTGTTTGTGTGTGTATGTGTGTAGGATACCTATTGTTCGTGTGTATGTATGTGTGTAGGATACCTACTGTTCGTGTGTATGTGTGTAGGATACCTACTGTTTGTGTGTGTATGTATGTAGGATACCTACTGTTTGTGTGTATGTATGTGTGTAGGATACCTACTGTTCGTGTGTATGTATGTAGGATACCTACTGTTCGTGTGTATGTATGTGTGTAGGATACCTACTGTTCGTGTGTATAGGATACCTACTGTTTGTGTGTATGTATGTGTGTAGGATACCTACTGTTTGTGTGTATGTATGTGTGTAGGATACCTACTGTTCGTGTGTATAGGATACCTACTGTTCGTGTGTGTGTATGTGTGTAGGATACCTACTGTTCGTGTGTGTGTATGTGCGTAGGATACCTACTGTTCGTGTGTATGCATGTAGGATACCTACTGTTCGTGTGTATGTATGTGTGTAGGATACCTACTGTTCGTGTGTGTGTATGTGTGTAGGATACCTACTGTTCGTGTGTGTGTATGTGTGTAGGATACCTACTGTTCGTGTGTATGTATGTGTGTAGGATACCTACTGTTTGTGTGTATGTATGTGTGTAGGATACCTACTGTTTGTGTGTGTATGTGTGTAGGATACCTATTGTTCGTGTGTATGTATGTGTGTAGGATACCTACTGTTCGTGTGTATGTGTGTAGGATACCTACTGTTTGTGTGTGTATGTATGTAGGATACCTACTGTTTGTGTGTATGTATGTGTGTAGGATACCTACTGTTCGTGTGTATAGGATACCTACTGTTTGTGTGTGTGTATGTGTGTAGGATACCTACTGTTCGTGTGTATGTATGTAGGATACCTACTGTTCGTGTGTATGTATGTGTGTAGGATACCTACTGTTTGTGTGTATGTATGTGTGTAGGATACCTACTGTTTGTGTGTATGTATGTGTGTAGGATACCTACTGTTTGTGTGTATGTATGTGTGTAGGATACCTACTGTTCGTGTGTATAGGATACCTACTGTTTGTGTGTGTGTATGTGTGTAGGATACCTACTGTTCGTGTGTATGTATGTAGGATACCTACTGTTTGTGTGTATGTATGTGTGTAGGATACCTACTGTTCGTGTGTATGTATGTAGGATACCTGAAGACAGAAGACAGGGAAGAAACCACCATTTACCTCTAGGCTGCTATACAGAGAGAAGACAGGGAAGAAACCACCATTTACCTCTAGGCTGCTATACAGAGAGAAGACAGGGAAGAAACCACCATTTACCTCTAAGCTGCTATACAGAGAGAAGACAGGGAAGAAACCACCATTTACCTCTATGCTGCTATTCAGAGAGAAGACAGGGAAGAAACCACCATTTACCTCTAGACTGCTATACAGAGAGAAGACAGGGAAGAAACCACCATTTACCTCTAGGCTGCTATACAGAGAGAAGACAGGGAAGAAACCACCATTTACCTATAAGCTGCTATACAGAGAGAAGACAGGGAAGAAACCACCATTTACCTCTAGGCTGCTATACAGAGAGAAGACAGGGAAGAAACCACCATTTACCTCTAGGCTGCTATACAGAGAGAAGACAGGGAAGAAACCCACCATTTACCTCTAGGCTGCTACACATACATTTGGAAAAAGTATTCAGACCCCTTGACTTTTTCCACTTTGAAAAACATCCCCACAGCATGATGCTGCCACCACCATGCTTCACCGTAGGTATGGTGCCAGGTTTCCTCCAGACGTGACGCTTGGCATTCAGACCAAATAGTTCAATCTTGGTTTCATCAGACCAGAGAATCTTGTTTCTCATGGTCTTAGAGTCTTTAGGCATCTTTTGGCAAACTCCAAGCAGGCTGTCATGTGCCTTCTACTGAAGAGTGGCTTCCGTCTGGCCACTTTACCATCCATAAAGGCATGATTGGTGGAGTACTGCAGAGATGGTTGTCCTTCTGGAAGGTTCTCCCATCTCCACAGATGAACTATGGGAGCTCTTTCAGAGTGACCATTGGGTTCTTGGTCACCTCCCTGACCAAGGCTCTTCTCCCCCATTTGTCTTGGTGGTTCCACACTTCTTCCATTTAAGAATGATGGAGGCCACTGGGGACCTTCAATGCTGCAGACATTTTTAGTACCTTTCCCTAGATCTGTGCCTCGACACAATGCTGTCTCGGAGCTCTACAGACAATTCCTTCGAGCTCATGGCTTAGTTTTTGCTCTGACACGCGCTGTCAACTGTGGGACCTCAGACAGGTGTGTACCTTTCCAAATCATGTTGATTTGATTTGATTTTATTAGGATCTATTTTAGTCCCCATTTGGACTAATCTTCCAAGAGTCCTTAACATTAAAATATAATTTATAATACAAACACACTTTCACATATAACACACTATTACAAACATGTTCAATCAATTGAATGTACCACATGTGGACTCCAATCAAGTTGTAGAAACATTTCAAGGATCATCAATGGAAACAGGATGCACCCAAGTCTCATAGCAAAGGGTCTGAATACTTATGTAAATAAGGTATTTCATTGTTTAACTATATTTTTTTTAAAACATTTAGCAAAAATCTATTTTCACTTTGTCGTTATAGAGTACTGTGTGTAGAATGATGAGGAACATTTTGATCAATTTAAGAATAAGGTTGTAACGTTACAGAATGACAAAGGGGTCTGAATACTTTCCCAATGCACTGTGTTCATTTGGTGTTTGTCATTCTATTGTTTTTAATGGGATTTTAGTGGTAATTCAAAATCATTTATTTAGAATTTAACAGAATACTTCTTCCAGAAACAGTTTTACCAGCTCTGTGTATTCTCAAATGAAAAACGTAAGGGAGTGGTGCTCCCTGTGCTCAAAGCAACAGTACATACAACCGCCCTGCAGAAAGAGCACTGATAACATTATCAATGGCGTTTATGATTAGCCTGGTGAAACCAACCACTGCATTCACCTTATACGCATCTAAGAATGAGAAAATAAGCAACAAATGATGTCCGTTTACATAAATTATGTTTCACAATTGGGTTCTGAAATGTACCAAAGTGATGAGGTGGGTTACCTTCTGTATTTGTACAAATGATGAGCCTGTGAAAGCTGTTGCCGCTGACAGGTGAAGCTTGCTGGCCGGATACCAGCCAACATCACTATTCCATTCATAAGAATGCTCACAGCGAGGGCATGTCTGCATGATGCTGATAAGGGCCCCCTTGCTGGTCTTCTCTAATGCTGCATGTTCAGCTGCAAAATGGACATCTCTCGAACAACTGCAACAGGCAATCTTATGATGTGGTGTTGACTGGGAGGGCCTGTGACAGGGTGATAAATTGTAATAGACAGCAAAGTGGTAAATAGCATTTTTTTTTCGAAAGAAAAGGACAAAGCTTTTTGATAATGCAATTCACAAATAAAATGGCTCAACTAGTTGTATCTGCTTGGCTGGGGAATTAGCCTGCTAGTTTATCACGCCGGGTATTTCAGACATAACACACATTGCCCGTCCTTGTTGATGAAGCCGTCTGTGTCATCAGGGCAGTAACTCGGGTCACCATCAGAGGCCTCATGATGGCGTGTCCTTTTCATAAACTTAGAGGGACACTGGCAACAACAGGAGGAGGTGTCGCAAGGGTACTTGTCGCATGACACACTTATCCCGAGGTCTTGCCTTAAAACTGTGAAAATAGCAAGTGAACAGTGAATAAAATAATTGAGGGAGGTCGCTAAGCCATTGCAATCACATTGCTGGACCTCTTTCTGGTAGGTTCCGGCATCCATTCCTGACCAGGGGATCAGTCTGGCACCCAACTGTGGACTTTGTCTAACAGAAAAACAGGGTCAACGATTGTCATCATACCTCAATTATAAAAATAGCTTGAGAAATATCATAATTTTGTTTTAAAGCTAATTCTATGCTTTACAGACTGACTGGCTCCAGATTAGATTCAGTCCAGTGACGCCGTTACACAGTGTATCCTAACTCTGGTTATTTGGTATTTTATTAGGATCCCCATTAGCTGATGCAAAAGCAGCAGCTACTCTTCCTGGGGTCCAACACAAAACATGAAACATGACATAATACAGAACATTAATAGACACAAACAGCTTAAGGACAGAACTACATACAGTGGGGCAAAAAAGTATTTAGTCAGCTACCAATTGTGCAAGTTCTCCCACATAAAAAGATGAGAGAGGCCTGTAATTTTCATCATAGGTACACTTCAACTATGACAGACAAAATGAGGAAAAAACATCCAGGAAATTACATTGTAGGATTTTTAATGAATTTATTTGCAAATTATGGTGGAAAATAAGTATTTGGTCAATAACAAAAGTTTATCTCAATACTTTGTTATATACCCTTTGTTGGCAGTGACAGAGGTCAAACGTTTTCTGTAAGTCTTCACAAGTTTTTCACACACTGTTGCTGGTATTTTGGCCCATTCCGCCATGCAGATCTCCTCTAGAGCAGTGATGTTTTGGGGCTGTTGCTGGGCAACACGGACTTTCAACTCCCTCCAAAGATTTTCTATGGGGTTGAAATCTGGAGACTGGCTAGGCCACTCCAGGACCTTGAAATGCTTCTTACGAAGCCACTTCTTCATTGCCCGGGCGGTGTGTTTGGCATCATTGTCATGCTGAAAGACACAGCCATGTTTCATCTTCAATGCCCTTGCTGATGGAAGGAGGTTTTCACTCAAAATCTCACGATACATGGCCACATTCATTCTTTCATTTACACGGATCAGTCGTCCTGGTCCCTTTGCAGAAAAACAACCCCAAAGCATGATGTTTCCACCCCCATGTTTTACAGTAGGTATGGTGTTCTTTGGATGCAACTCAGCATTCTTTGTCCTCCAAACACGACGAGTTGAGTTTTTACCAAAACGTTATATTTTGGTTTCATCTGACCATATGACATTCTCCCAATCTTCTTCTGGATCATCCAAATGACTCTAGCAAACATCTGACGGGCCTGGACATGTACTGGCTTAAGCAGTGGGACACGTCTGGCACTGCAGGATTTGAGTCCCTGGCGGCGTAGTGTGTTACTGATGGTAGGCTTTGTTACTTTGGTCCCAGCTCTCTGCAGGTCATTCACTAGGTCCCCCCGTGTGGTTCTAGGATTTTTGCTCACCGTTCTTGTGATCATTTTGACCCCACGGGGTGAGATCTTGCGTGGAGCCCCAGATCGAGGGAGATTATCAGTGGTCTTGTATGTCTTCCATTTCCTAATAATTGCTCCCACAGTTGATTTCTTCAAACCAAGCTGCTTATCTATTGCAGATTTAGTCTTCCCAGCCTGGTGCAGGTCTACAATTTTGTTTCTGGTGTCCTTTGACAGCTCTTTGGTCTTGGCCATAGTGGAGTTTGGAATGTGACTATTGGAGGTTGTGGACAGGTGTCTTTTATACTGATAACAAGTTCAAACAGGTGCCATTAATACAGGTAACGAGTGGAGGACAGCAGAGCCTCTTAAAGAAGAAGTTACAGGTCTGTGAGAGCCAGAAATCTTGCTTGTTTGTAGTTGACCAAAGACTTATTTTCCACCGTAATTTGCAAGTAAATTCATTAAAAATCCTACAATGTGATTTTCTGGATTTTTTTTCTTCTCATTTTGTCTGTCATAGTTGAAGTGTACCTATGATGAAAATTACAGGCCTTTCTCATCTTTTTAAGTGGGAGAACTTGCACAATTGGTGGCTGACTAAATACTTTTTTTGCCCCACTGTACATTGTTTTTAAAGGCACACAGCCTACATATCAATACATACACTCAAACTATCTAGGTCAAATAGGGGAGAGGCGTTGTGCCGTGAGGTGTTGCTTTGTCTGTTTTTTTAAACCAGGTTTGCTGTTTATTTGAGCAATATGAGATGGAAGTTCTATGCAATAATGGCTCTATATTATACTGTACGCTTTCTCGAATTTGTTCTGGATTTGAGGAATGTGAAATGATCCCTGGTGGCATGTCTGGTGAGGTAAGTGTGTGTGTCAGAGCTGTGTGTATGTTGACTATGCAAACAATTAGGGGTGCAGTCAGTCTCTACTCAACTCTTTACCAGGAGAGACTGGCATGCATAGTATTTATATCAGCCCTCTGATTACAATGAAGAGCAAGACGAGCTGCTCTGTCCTGGGACTGCTGCAGCTCAACTACAGCACACATTATTGTCGTAGCCCCGGACAAAAACACCTGATTCCACTTGTCAAGGGCTTGGTGATTAGGTGACAAGTAGAATCAGGTGTGCTTGTCCGGAGCCACAACAATAATATGCATGTTGTGGATACTGGAGGCCTGGCGAAAGCAAATGCTGCATTATGCAACTAACTGTGGCATGTTTAGCTAAGGATCTGAGTTGGATTGAGTTTGTTGCTGCTGGTTAGTACACTGTTGACACGAGTTAGCTAATACCACCATAGCTGCATCCAATATTTATTTGTTCCCTAGACATGGGTTGCACCTCGGAGGCTAATGTGACTGTTTCGTCTAAATTATACTAACTAAGAGTGGCATGGAAATACGATGACATTGGTACAGTAGGCAAGTAATTAGTAGATAAATAACTTTGCTATATTATGATGCCATCAAATTTACTTCAGAGAGATGACAATGTTGTCATTGCTGTTACTAGCAACGTTAGTCAAAAATAACCACAGATGTTAATGTTAGGGGCAGGTTGCCTAGTGGTTAGAGGCAGGTATCCTAGTGGTTAGAGGCAGGTATCCTAGTGGTTAGAGGAAGTTATCCTAGTGGTTAGAGGCAGGTGGCCTAGTGGTTAGAGGCAGGTGGCCTAGTGGTTAGAGGCAGATGGCCTAGTGGTTAGAGGCAGATGGCCTAGTGGTTAGAGGCAGATGGCCTAGTGGTTAGAGGCAGATGGCCTAGTGGTTAGAGGCAGGTGGCCTAGTGGTTAGAGGCAGATGGCCTAGTGGTTAGAGGCAGATGGCCTAGTGGTTAGAGGCAGATGGCCTAGTGGTTAGAGACAGGTGGCCTAGTGGTTAGAGGCAGGTGGCCTAGTGGTTAGAGGCAGGTGGCCTAGTGGTTAGAGGCAGGTGGCCTAGTGGTTAGAGGCAGCTGGCCTAGTGGTTAGAGGCAGGTATCCTAGTGGTCAGAGGCAGGTATCCTAGTGGTCAGAGGCAGGTAGCCTAGTGGTTTGAGGCAGATATCCTAGTGGTTAGAGGCAGATAGCCTAGTGGTTAGAGGCAGTTAGCCTAGTGGTTAGAGGCAGGTATCCTAGTGGTCAGACGCAGGTGGCCGAGTGGTTAGAGGCAGGTAGCCTAGTGGTTAGAGGCAGGTATCCTAGTGGTTAGAGGCAGGTGGCCGAGTGGTTAGAGGCAGGTGGCCTAGTGGTTAGAGGCAGGTAGCCTAGTGGTTAGAGGGAGGTGGCCTAGTGGTTAAAGGCAGGTATCCTAGTGGTTAATTTGTTCTTAACTGACTTGCCTAGTTAAATAAGGATAAGAAAAATGCTAGGTAGCTAAAATATGGAGGTCCCCTCAATCTTAGTTAGCTGGCTAAAGTTATACTGCATCTAAAATACACATACATAACCAACAGCCTATGGTCGAGCTACCGGTATACTCACCACTTGTTCCTGTGGTCCTGCATGGCTCAGTGGGTAGAGCATGGCACTTGCACCGCCAAGGTTGTGGGTTCGATTACTTGGGCCACCAATAGATAAAATGTATGCATGTATGACTGTATATCAATCGCGTTGATAAAAGGCATATTAATCAAAACAAAAGGTATTTGTCACAAGCTGAATACAACAGGTGTAGACCTTACCATGAAATGCTTACTGACAAAGCAGTTCAAGAAATAGAGTTCTGAAAATCTTTACTCATCAAACTAAAGTACATAAAAAAACAACACAAAATAACAATAACGAGGCTACATACCAGTACCGAGTCAATGTGCGGGGGTACATGTTAGTTGAGGTAATATGTACACGTAGGTAGGGGTAAAGTGACTATGCATAAATAATAAACAGTGATTAGCAGCAGTGGAAAAACAAAAAGGTGGGGGTCAATGTAAATAGACCAGGTGGCCATTTGATTAATTGTTCAGCAGTCTTATTGCTTGGGGGTAGAAGCTGTTAAGGAGTCTTTTGGACCTAGACTTGGCGCTCTGGTACCGCTTGCCGTGCGGTAGCAGAGAAAACAGTCTATGACTTCCTCTGACACCGCCTAGGTCCTGGATGGCAGGAAGCAGGGCTGTCTGCACTACCCCTTGTAGTGTCTTACAGTCAGATGCTGAGCAGTTGCTATACCAGTTGCCATATGGTCAGGATGCTGTTGATGGTGCAGCTGTAGAACTTTTTGAGGATCTGGGGACCCATGGCAAATCTTTTCAGTTTCCTGAGAGGAAAAAGGTGTTGTCGTGCCCTCTCCACAACTTTCTGTGTTTCTGTGTGTAAGGACCATGATAGTTTGTTGGTGACGTGGACACCAAGGAACTTGAAGCTCTCAACCTGCTCCACTACAGCCCCGTCGATGAGAATGGGGGTGTGCTCGGTCCTCCTTTTCCTGTAGTCCACGTTCAGCTCCTTTGTCTTGCTCACGTTGAGGGAGAGGTTGATGTCCTGGCACCACACTGTCAGGTCTCTGACCTCCTCCCAAAAGGCTGTCTCATCGTTGTCGATGATCAGGCCTGCCACCGTTGTGTCGTCAGCAAACTTAAAGATGGTTTTGGTGTCGTGCTTGGCCATGCAGTCGTGGGTGAACAGGGAATACAGGAGGGGACTAAGTACACACCCTGAGGGGCCCCGGTGTTGAGGATCAGCGTGGCAGATGTGTCGTTGCCTACCCTTACCACCTGTGGGGCGGCCCTTCAGGAAGTCCAGGATCCAGTTGCAGAGGGAAGTGTTCAGTCCCAGGGTCCTTAGCTTAGTGATTGAGTTCTGAGGGCACTATGGTGTTGAACGCTGAGCAGTAGTCAATGAACAGCATTCTCACATAGGGGTTACTTTTGTCCAGATGGGAAAGGGCAGTGTGGAGTGTGATTGAGATGGCATCATCTGTGGATCTGTTGGGGCGGTATGTGAATTGTCTAGATTTTTCTGGGATGATGGTGTTGATGTGAGCCATGGACCAGCCTTTCAAAGCACTTCATGGCCAGCGACGTGAGTGGCGCTAGTCATTTAGGCAGGCTACCTTTGCTTTCTTGGGCACAAGGACTATTGTGGTCTGTTTGAAACAGACTCTGTCAGGGAGAGGCTGAAAATGTCAATGAAGACACTTGCCAGTTGGTCAGCGCATGCTTGGAGTACACGTCCTGGTAATCCGTCTGGCCCCGCGGCCTTGTGAATGTTGACCTGTTTAAAGGTCTTGCTCATATTTGATATATTATTCCACAAGATAGGTTCCTTTGGCAGGGCATTCAAACCAGTTGGTCAATCCATATAGCTAGAGCTTTTCAGTCTCAAACAGCCGTGACCTTTGAACGTGTTGTGGGAGATGAAACAACGGAGCCTCATTCAATGAAGGGAAGCAAAGTGGGCGGGGGGACGATTTGTTGACAATTCTAATCCAAACCCAACCTTAATTTACTTGTTGTGACGCACTCGGTTAAAAAACTAGACTAGCTTTATGACTCAAATGATCCTATTTTCATTTAGTAGTTAATTGACACTAATAAATGTTTTTGACTCATATCGATGCCACAGACCGTTTTCAAAGGGATTACTTATTAGGGCCCGGCGCTCTTTAGGAGGACAGAAATCTGTGGGTGAGAGAGAGAGAGAATAATGTCTAACCACCAGATGTGTCTATTTACAGAGCCATTAGAGAGCAGTACTCTCGCCTTGCCAGGCTTAATAGACTGCAGGCTACTTTACTGAAGAAGAATGAGAGAAAAGGGGGAAAATTAGTTTACAAATAATTTACTGTCACTTTACTACCCCTCTCAGGACAGTGGACATGATTTGGACAAACGTCTTAAAAATCAATTTGATCGCATTTATTCGGTTTGCTAAGTGAGATTTTCCGAAGCAGAAAAAGTGAGAGTGCTACTTTAGTAAAAGAGGCGTCTATCAAAGTGGTGGCAGGGACAGGAGTACGGTTTCATTTCCCATCCATTTGGCCATCTAATTGCCTCAGTGAGCCACTGATGTCCATTAATTGCAGGTAAAATTACTGATGTGGTGATTTTCCAGTTTGATACTCTATATATAAAAAAAGTATGTGGACAGCCCTTCAAATTAGTGTATTCGGCTATTTCAGCCACACCCATTGCTGACAGCCATGCAATCTCCATAGACAAACATTGGCATGAATGGCCTCACTGAAGAGCTCAGTGACTTTCAATGTGTCACCGTCATAGGATGCCACCTTTCCAACAAGTCAGTTCGTCAAATTTCTGCTCTGCTAGAGCTGCCCCGGTTAACTGTAAGTGTTGTTATTCTGGAAACGTCTAGGAGCAACAACGGCTCAGCCGCGAAATGGTAGGCCACACAAGCTCACAGAATGGGTCGGGTTGAAGTGCATAAAAATTTCCTGTCCTCGGTTGCAACACTAACTACTGAATTCCAAACTGCCTTTGGAAGCAATGAACTTTTGGTCATTTAGTGTATGTCTGATACTTTAAAATATAATTTATATGAACATAAAAAGCACTACTGTGTCAAATGCCTGACGATACCTTGTTTTAAAGCATTGTTGATAATTTTGGTTAAAACTTCTTTGGGATAGGGGGCAGCATTTTCACTTTTGGATGAATAGCGTGCCCAGAGTGAACTGCCTCCTACTCAGTTCCAGGTGCTAATATATGCATATTATATTATTATTAGTAGTATTGGATAGAAAACACTCTGAAGTTTCTAAAACTGTTTGAATGATGTATGTGAGTATAACAGAACTCATATGACAGGCAAAAACCAGAGGAAAAAATCCAACCAGGAAGTGGGAAATCTGAGGTTTGTAGTTTTTGAACTCACCACTATCGAATACACACCGGGATATGGGTTATTTTGCACTTCCTAAGGCTTCCACTAGATGTCAACCGTCTTTAGAACGTTGTTTCAGGCTGCTCATGTGAAGGGGGGCCGGATAAGAGCTGTTTGGCAGCCTCGTTCTCAGTCAAGCAGCCTCGTTCTCAGTCAAGCGCTTTCACATGAGAGGTATCTCTCGTTCCATTGCTTTTCTACAGGCAATGGAATTCTACAGTAGGAAAATTATTGAACATTTATGATAGAAACATCCTAAAGATTGATTCTATACTTAGTTTGACAAGTTTCTTCGACCTGTAATATAACTTTCTGAACGTTTCGTCCGACTGGACCTGAATGCGATTTTGGATGTGTTTACCAAACGCACTAACAAAAGAAGCTATTGGACATAAATTATGGACATTATCGAACAAAACAAGCATTTATTGTGGAACTGTGATTCCTGGGAGTGCATTCTGATGAAGATCATCAAAGGTAAGTGAATATTTCTAATGCTATTTATGAATAATGTTGACTACCCAACATGGCGGATATTTCTCTGGCTGGTTTGGCCTCTGAGCACCGTTCTCAGATTATATTTTTTCCGTAAAGTTTTTTTGAAATCTGACACAGCGGTTGCATTATGGAGAAGTTTATCAAAAGTTCCATGCATAACACTTGAATTTTCATCAACATTTATAATGAGTATTTCTGTGAATTCATGTGGGTCTCTGCAATATCACTGCATGTTTTGGAACTACTGAACATAACTATACGCCAATGTAAAATAAGATTTTTGGATATAAATATGTACTTTACCAAATAAAACATAGATGTATTGTGTAACATGAAGTCCTATGAGTGTCATCTGATGAAGATCAAAGGTTAGTGATTCATTTTATCTCTATTTGTGCTTTTTGTGACTCCTCCCTTTGGCTGGAAAAATGGCTGGGTTTTTCTGTAAGTTGTGGTGACCTAACATAATCGTTTGTGGAGCTTTCACTGTAAAGCATTTTTGAAATCAGACACTGTGGCTGGATTAACGAGCATTTTATCTTTAAAGTGGTGCCGAATACTTGTATGTTTGAGAAATTTGATTTCTGTTGATTTGTATTTGGAGCTCTGCAATTTCATTGGCTGTTGGCGAGGGGTTCAGCTAGCGGAACCCCAGTACTAGACAGGTTAAAATGAAGAGCACTTATTTATCTTTTGCCAGAGATCTACAGATCATAACCTTATCCTACACTCATACATAAAATTAACAATAATAACAGTCAAGCATAAACATACAAAACACCAGAAATATACATAAAAAACCTTTATTATTATGATAATGTAGGATTAACAACAACATGCGTTTAACCACAATAAAAAATAAAAAGATATTGCACTGGTTTTACTGTAGCAATCTCTCTTCACCCTTTTCAGACAGATCTCCTCTCCTTCACACTTCAGACACACACAGGATCTGTGTTCACCCTTTTCAGACAGATCTCCTCTCCTTCACACTTCAGACACACACAGGATCTGTGTTCACCCTTTTCAGACAGATCTCCTCTCCTTCACACTTCAGACACACACAGGATCTGTGTTCACCCTTTTCAGACAGATCTCCTCTCCTTCACACTTCACACACACAGGATCTCTTCACCCTTTTCAGACAGATCTCCTCTCCTTCACACTTCAGACACACGCTGTACACACACACACACACACACAGGATCTCTCTCACACAGTTTTTAAAATACTGCCTAAACACTGGGGAGTCAAGTCCATAATATGAAGTCAACAGTCTCCTCTTCCCTCAGTTCAGTGGCATTGGTCTCTGCACACAGACAGCCCTACCATCGCTATGGGCCTTAACACACAACGCATACTGTGGCTACAATAAAAACACAAACTGTATGGATCTGTCTGTAGAGCTGTAGTGAGGCTAAAGTCCAGGGTGGAGGTTACCCACAGGGTTAACCGAGAGAGAGAGAGGGACAGCCCCTCCAGTGGGCTCTGGTGGACCTAACTGAACATTGGAGGTGATGGGCCCAGACTAGGGGGTAGGTAGTGTTTTGTTTGGCTGAAATTGCTTTGTGTGTGGTGTGTGTGTGTGTGTGTGTGTTGGGAGCAGCCAACAGCCCAAAGCTAGAGATGAATTACTCCACCAGGGAAACTAACACTTGACTTCACTCTCTGACAGATGGCTGGATCAGCATCATTACAGACGCTGTTTGTGTGATACAACAGTGAATGTCAGGCATGGTCAGGCTGGCGCCGGGCAGTGGAGGATGGCACTCGGATTGGGTCAGAGAGAGTAGCAGCTGTCCAAGCAGCAATAACAACAGGGCCACCAGTATAGTCCAGATGAGATGACATACAACACAATACACACTGTAGAAACTATTCTTATAGAGATGACCCATATCAAATCAGAACTTCAGATCAGTTTTGGGACTATAGTCATTCGATGTGCAGGGGCCAAGTTAACAACATTAATTTACTATCAAATGGGGAATGCCACAGAGACTTGTCTTTCATGACTCTGGCTGATATAAAATAACCCTCAACACACAGAAACAAATGGAGGATGACAATTTGAGTCACCTGACATATTCGGCCAATTAGGAGATGCTCTCTCAGTCTGGGGTTGATTGATTGGCTACAGCAGAGTTGTTAAATCCCAACGCTAAGCTTGGCCGATCTGTCCCAGTGACAAATGACAGCTTTTCTCTGGGAGGACTTGGGGCCTACACCTCACATTACCTACCCTCTATCCTTCTGCACTAGAGGATACCACGATTCACATTACCTACCCTCTATCCTTGTGCACTAGAGGATACCACTAGTCACACCACAGGTGATTTAGGAAACGTCCCCCTATTTCCTGCACTACTTTTGACCAGGGCCGAACCTCTAAACATTATATGCACAATGTTCCTCCTCATGAACATTGTCTGTAGTCCGTCAGTGGTTAGGTTACATGAATAATATGTAAAGGCCACAACAACCCAGTCACTCTGATATGATCCAGGGTAACTTTACAGTGTGGAAAGCTGTTGACATGAATAATTATCACTGCCTGTTACAGAGGTTGATTTCTAGTAGCATTGAGGAAGATTGAACAACATTGAAACACATTACAGAAATTGCTAGCCACAGTCTGTCAGTGGGGTTGTCTGTCTGGGGTTAGGTATTGACAACACGGATCTCTTTAGTATCTATAGACACCAGTCCTGTCTCACCCTCAGTCAGTCATCCCAATGAGCTGCTCTTTGCGACATCTCCAACAGCAACAAAACTTTGCAGGACACCCCGAGGGAGATTTGAACTCTCACACAGAAAAAAAGTGATGTATGCTGCAGGTAGCCACAGTTTTACAACATGGCAACATCCCCTTACTTTGCAAACTAAGACACACAAATGAACGCCCACACACACACACGCAGGAACACACACGCAGGAACACACACAAGTATGAACGCCCACACCCACAAAACCCCACACGTAGCAGTGGGACTGGAGGATCATAGTGGTGTTCGGTCAGTTCAGACTTCTGATTGGTCAACATCGTTGTGACTGACCTAAAAGCCAGGGATCTGATTGCCCTTCCTTTTATTTAGTTGGCTTTTCATTTGACATACAGCGATAAAAGGGTTGTGCAAAGCCCGCCCCCCTGCTGACCCATCCCCGACCCTATAGGCCAACTGAGATATCAGTCAGGGACAGACAGCACTAATAGGGGTAACTAACTATGAGACGTCTACACTAACTAAAACACACTCCCAAGTCCCAACACGGTAGAGTAAAAAAGACACTGCAGACCTTTAAATATTCATATATATATGTATGAATATTTAAAGGTCTGCTATATATATATATATATATACACACACACACACATCTGACAGCCACTTGACAACACACACAGTCTTGAACGCATATACAAAGTAAAGTCTGTTAGCTTTACAGGATAAGAGGCAAAACACAGAGAGAACACAGCAAGTTGAACAAACCTTAAGAGTCTGATAAAAACAGAGTGAGCAGGGGCTAGAAATAAAGACTACGGTGAGACCACTGGTTGTCAGAATATACATGAAGGCCAGTGTGTCTACTGTTGTACTGCTACACTACGTAGAGCTTGGCCACATCTCCACGAAAAATCTGATCTGGACTTTTTCAAACTTATGGCCATTCACAATATATATCTCAATTAATTTTTTTATTTTTTACTCTAACTAAGCTTTTTTTTGGTACAATTAAAGGTAAAATAAACTGCATTTCAAACAGTCAGCTATAATCGAATGAATTCAGGACTTGTGAAATTATTCCGTGGCTAAATAAAAGCCTTCCACAACCATAAGACCCATGAATACTTGTATACTTTTTTTTATCAAAATAGTTTAACCTGATTATTTTTCTGGCTTTCAAGTTGGTCTATGAAAATGCCCTTTTAGTTCCAAATGTAACCAGAACCATGTATAATATACATTCACTGATAATGACCAACCTCTTGTAGGCAATATACAACATTAACACAGGTCTCATATAAGCAATCTCTCAAGCAATGTTCATTATACTCTGGTTTTAGTAGCGTCTGCTCTACGCGTAATTTGAGAAGTTGAGACATAAAGAGGGTTAACTTCTCTACTACAGTAAGTTAATGTCTCAATGTGTTTCAGCGTCCATATGACCCATCCTGTTAGACCAAACCTCAAATGTGGCTGAAATTGCTTGTCAGAGAGGATGTGATCTTTAGTCTTTGTTGTTGTGAGTGACAGGGGGAGGGTCTTGGTGTCTGTGTGCAAGTGGGAAGGTGCACAGTACACACAGCATGGGGGGGGGGGGGGGGAATACGAGACCAAAAAGACAAACGCTCATAAAAACAAAAAAATATTAAAACCTCAATTCCTGCGATACAGGCATTTGAAACATCGCGCTAAAACATACATTCAAATTAATCAACTGAATCCGACATATTGCCCAGCCCTATGCTAACTAGCCTGTATACAAACTTGTGAGCAGTCTTCCTGCCTCAGAGTTTGAGAGGAGTCTGGGTAATTGAGTTTCAGGGGCAGCAGGAACAATCCGCTGCCCGGTACTCAAACCCATATATCTAAATAGATCTACCTCATCTTAACTACTTGACTCTTGTCATCCCAACAATGTTTGTCTGTGTAGTTGACCAAACCAGGCTAGGACCAGATTGATCAGGTGTCCCCAGGTTGTCTGTGTAGTTGACCAAACCAGACTAGGACCAGATTGATCAGGTGTCCCCAGGTTGTCTGTGTAGTTGACCAAACCAGACTAGGACCAGATTGATCAGGTGTCCCCAGGTTGTCTGTGTAGTTGACCAAACCAGACTAGGACCAGATTGATCAGGTGTCCCCAGGTTGTCTGTGTAGTTGACCAAACCAGACTAGGACCAGATTGATCAGGTGTCCCCAGGTTGTCTGTGTAGTTGACCAAACCAGGCTAGGACCAGATTGATCAGGTGTCCCCAGGTTGTCTGTGTAGTTGACCAAACCAGACTAGGACCAGATTGATCAGGTGTTCCCAGGTTGTCTGTGTAGTTGACCAAACCAGACTAGGACCAGATTGATCAGGTGTCCCCAGGTTGTCTGTGTAGTTGACCAAACCAGGCTAGGACCAGATTGATCAGGTGTCCCCAGGTTGTCTGTGTAGTTGACCAAACCAGGCTAGGACCAGATTGATCAGGTGTCCCCAGGTTGTCTGTGTAGTTGACCAAACCAGGCTAGGACCAGATTGATCAGGTGTCCCCAGGTTGTCTGTGTAGTTGACCAAACCAGGCTAGGACCAGATTGATCAGGTGTCCCCAGGTTGTCTGTGTAGTTGACCAAACCAGGCTAGGACCAGATTGATCAGGTGTCCCCAGGTTGTCTGTGTAGTTGACCAAACCAGGCTAGGACCAGATTGATCAGGTGTCCCCAGGTTGTCTGTGTAGTTGACCAAACCAGGCTAGGACCAGATTGATCAGGTGTCCCCAGGTTGTCTGTGTAGTTGACCAAACCAGGCTAGGACCAGATTGATCAGGTGTCCCCAGGTTGTCTGTGTAGTTGACCAAACCAGGCTAGGACCAGATTGATCAGGTGTCCCCAGGTTGTCTGTGTAGTTGACCAAACCAGGCTAGGACCAGATTGATCAGGTGTCCCCAGGTTGTCTGTGACTAGATCACTGTCCCTCCTTTCCTCCTCATCTCACCTATAGTCCATCTCAATGTAAAGATGTTCTATGAACCACCCACTATTCTTCTATCATTAGAAAGTCCCCTGACATAGAGATCTAGATCTGGTGAGGCCATCATGCAGTTACAAGGTGAACGGCTAGGCTAGTATCCGAGCTACCACAACACGTACATCCTCACACAGCTCTATACACTGCCGTAGATACACTGACAGGTCCAGGTAGAGCCATGGAAGGGTTAGCTTCTATACGCTAGCTACACTGACAGGTCCAGGTAGAGCCATGGAAGGGTTAGCTTCTATACGCTAGCTACACTGACAGGTCCAGGTAGAGCCATGGAAGGGTTAGCTTCTATACGCTAGCTACACTGACAGGTCCAGGTAGAGCCATGGAAGGGTTAGCTTCTATACGCTAGCTACACTGACAAGCACACGAATAGCCGTTGGAGCGGATAGGGAAATGGATTGTCATGGAACGCTCTGTGATATAATACAAACACTGCTTGAATAGCCATTCTGATAGCCACAACATGAATCGAGTGTTATATTCTCTAGCTAGTCTGCACTATTAAACAGTTAAACAGAGTGCAGCGTTAGACCACGAGGGAATAATATCACACATTGCCATTTGCCTGAGGCTGCTGAGTGAGTTAAAGGTGGGTGATGCAGATTGTTTAATTAACAGACTGTAATGTATTTATACAGATTCCTAAGCATACGCTACTTTTATTGCTGAGTTACACCCTGTTCAGTCACGGACAGCTGGAGACACGCAGGAGGGTTGCAGTGGTGGCTGGGTCGTTTACAAGGCACAACCTGATCTATTGGCTTGATACTAGTCACACGTGAGACGCCCGGAACTTCCAAGGTGAAGGCTAACGAGGCCGTATACTAAGAAAATACCATGAGAGATGTTTGTGTGTGTTTGTTAATCCTTTCTCCTCAGTGCGTGTGGATCAGTGAACTCACACTGTTTATTTCTAGCCCCCATGTTTCTTTGCAGAGAGAGAAACAAACGCAGACCGACTTCACAGGAACATGAATCAACGTGAAAAAACGGAGTATAAGAACAACAAGAGATCTACAGCCAATCTGGATGTCTCTGGAATACAGAAACACATAGTAAGGGCCCAAACTATCACCTCTCTCCCTCCTCTCTCCTCTCTCTCCCTCCTCTCTCCTCTCTCCCTCTCTCTCCCTCCCTCTCTCTCTCTCTCTCTCTCTCTCCCTCCCTCCATCAGATGGCTATGCTCTCAGATAATGATTAGTGAGTTGCAAAAAGTTTAGAATGTTCTTTTCTTCCAAACATGCAGTCTGTGGATAAAGATTCAGATCTCCATCAAGCAGTCTCTATTCTCATGGGTGTCTTATCTGCTACGTCTTCTTGCTGCTGGTTTTGTCCTGCGGGGTGGAGACTGGGCTGGGTCTCTGTGAGGCCAGTGGGTCTGGCCTATTGCGCTGCTCTGAGGCTGCAGTAGGTGTCTGGTTGGGTGTGGTGGTGGGCACCTTCCTTGGTGCAGTCTCCACCACCGGCCTCTCCATGGTGTCCTGGGTGCCCTGGGCCAGGGTGCAGTCTTTAGGAGGGGAGAGCCTCCTCTGTGGAGGGGGAGGGGGGGCTGGCTCAGTTTTGGAGGAGGGCTGCCTGGAAGGAGACTGGGAGGACAGGCGGGGTGGTGGCTGAGGGGCAGGGTGTCTGAAGGTGGAGGGGGAGAGGGGAGTGGTGGCGGCGGCGAGGGGGGAGTCAGGTGTGGCCTTGGGGTGAGGGGGGTCGGAGTGTCTCTGATTCTGGTCCTTGGCTCTCTCAAAGGCCTCCTTGGCCCCGGGGATGGTTAGTTTGACGGGCCCCAGGACGCTATGAGCTACATTGGCTAGATGTGACACCACCTTGTCCACCCCACTGTCTGACCTTGACACTGAGGCTGGAGAGGCTGGGGGGCTGGGGGTGGCGTAGGCTGCCGCAGCGGCAGCAGCAGCTGCATGTCTCCGGTTGTCAGCCTCCTTCTTCTCCTTGGTGATGCCTGGGGAGGAGATGGGTGTGGGGACTAGGTCTCTGCCGTCTATGGACCCAGTGGGGCTGGATCTGGGGGCCTCCAGGCCAGAGTCTCTCTCCTCGCTCCATAAACTACTGCTCTTCCCCCTGGGCTCAAGCAACTTGGGGCTCCTCCAGTCCTGATGTGGAGATGAAGCAGCAGGCTTCAGGAAGGTGTCCTTGCTGACGGAGATGAAAGCACTGCCGAGGGTGGCGAAGGTGCTGGACAGGGGGCTCTGGGTGAACTTGCTGCTGGGGTCTGGAGCCTTCCCATCTCTCCGCCGACAGTCATCCGAGGAGGCTGAGCCGCCGTCTTTCCCTCCCAGCGAAGGACCACTCTGAGTGGGCTTGTGTTCGTGGAGTGTGGAGGGTATGGTGGCTCTGCTTGGCAGCAGGGTGGAGGAGGGGGACAGACAGAGGGAGGGGAGGGTGCCCCCGGGTCCTGTACGGGGGGCGATGGGCATGACGGAGGTGGGGCGGAGCAGTGGGGGGGTAAAGGTACAGGTGTTCCTGCCCCTCCCGTCCTGACTGTCCTCTGAACCCTCGTCTGTCTCGTCCTCTGATGAGTCCACCTCGTGGATCGCATCCTGCTTCTGTAGGGACTCCCTCCTCTCAGCCCGGTCCTGTCTGATGGCTGACAGCTTGTCCTTCAGTTTGCTCTTCCCGGGAGCCAGCCCCAGGGACCCGGCAGTCGACCCTCCGTCCCCCTCCTGACGTCCTAGCTTCCTGCTGGAGGAGGGTTTTTGCAGGCTGCCCTTCTCCACGGGACCCCCACGGCCCCCTATCCCAGGCCCCACCCCCAGCAGTAGGCTCTCTCTCTCCCCAGCTGATTCCTGGAGACTCTGCAGACTGGGGTCTCTCTGAAGCATCTCCTTCTTAAACTCAGCGTGGGAGATGTCCAGGCTGTGTTTGCGCCCTGTCACTGTTACAGGCAGCTTCTTGTCGCCTCCGGCGCCTGATGGAGAGGGGGAGGACGATGAGGAGGAGAGGGAGGAGGCGAGCTTCTCAGCAGACTGGACTCGCTTGAGCAGTGGGGAGCGGGGGTGTTCAGCGCTCTTGGGCCTGGAGATCTGCCTGACCAGAGGGGGGGAAGAGTGGAGCTTGACGGGAAAGATCTGACCCATAGAGGTGGAGCCTAATCCGTGGCTGGACAGGGGGGAGGGAGAGCGCTGGGGGGAGGTGCTCTGTGGGGTTGGGGATGGGGTGCGGGCCAGGGGGGATAGAGGGATGTTGCCGGCTGACTTGCGGCGAGGGGAGCGATACTGGCGCTGGAGCTTGGGGGCCAGGCCGTGGAGGGAGCTGGGCCTGATGTGACCGGAGCTGGCTGGGGAGTTAGGAACACTGGAGCTGGGAGAGCTGCTCTGAGACGAGTTACCCCTACTGAGAAAACACATGACACATACAGAAACACACAGACATTCAGGGATTCACCTACATTCATGAAATGTTATGCACACATAATCGCCACCTTTTATGACCTTTTCCAACATTAGGCCACGTCCTACAGTCCATTAGGTGAGCCGTGTGTTTGAGGGATGTGTGTGTGTAGGACTTACCAGAGTGTGTAGAGTCAGGTGTGGACCGGTAACCCTGTGTAGGTGATCTAGGGGACAGGTTGTGAGTGGGGGACCCAGGTCCACTCTCTCCAGAGGACAGAGAGCGGGTCAGAGAGGAAAGGCTACGGCTGGTGTGGAGAAGAGACGCCTGCTTAGTGATCTTCCTGAACAGAGAGTTCCTCTTCTTACTACTGCTGGAAACACACACACACACACACACACACACACACACACACACACACACACACACACACACACACACACACACACACACAGTATAAAGAGTTGAAAAGACAAACATCCCTCCATTTATCAGCCATTTTATTCTACGTATCTTGACTTCTGAGAGGAACGGTAAGTGTGAGATTGATCAGATAAGAGACCTTTCCTGGCTGCTGTCTTTGGTCTTGGTCTTCTTGTTGCGACGCGCCATCTTAGATTTGGAGCCGGTCTTGCGGGCGGGGCCCAGCTTGATGGAGGTGTTCTCAAAGGACGTGGCAGAGATGGACACCTTACCGCCGCTCTGAGGGTAACACACCACACACATAAGACAGGAGCTAGCGTATGTGTGTGTGTGTAGTGTGTGTGTGCGTGTGTGCGCACCTTGAGAATGAGTTCCACCACCTCAGTGTGCACTAGGCCGTGGACAGCCTCTCCATTCACATGAGTGATGAGGTCTCCTTCTCTCAGCCCTGCATCATGGGCTGGACCACCCTCCTCTACATGCTGAGAGAGAGAGAGATGGAGAGAGAGATGCAGAGATGGAGAGAGATGAGTTGGAGAGAGGGAGAAAGAGATGCAGAGATGGAGAGAAAAATAGATGGTGAGAGAGATGGAGAGAGAAAGAAAAGGAGAGAGATGGAGAAAGGGAGAGAGAAAGAGATGGAGAGAGATGGAGAGAGAGATGGAGAGAGAGAGCGAAAGAGATGGAGAGAGAGAGATGGAGAGAGGAGGGTTGAAATTACACATCAAATTATATCACTGGTAATAATTCAATCTGTTGAATCGAATGAAGAACAGGATTCCTAGAACAGGATGACTAGAAGTGTTAAATCCCTTTTAGCTTGAGTCACTAAGCTAAAGCAGGCTACTACTCACCCAGACCATGTGATGTACTGTGTAGATGTCTGTGTCTCCCATGTACACCCTGATGGCTCGCAGGGTGAAGCCGTACTTCTTGCCCGCCTTGTGGATGATGATGGCGGGTTTGATGTTGGCCACGGCTGGGGACAGGTCTCTACTGGGGGAGGAGTCTCTGGACGAGGGATTGGACGAGAAGGAGTGGGGTGACATGGGGCTGGCCAATGGGGAGGCCCCGTGGTGGTCTAAACATGGAGGAGCGAGGGAGATTGTTTAATAGGGAGTTCAGTCCAGTTACTAAATGCACATAAATGTAATTTATTTTCAACCTTTACCACACGTTCTAAAAACGGACCGATGGTGGAAACTAAGAGAGAAGACACATACACACAGTCCACACACAGACACACACACAGTCCACACACAGACACATACACACAGTCCACACACAGATACATACACACAGTCCACACACAGATACATACACACAGTCCACACACAGACACATACACACAGTCCACACACACACAGTCCACACACAGATACATACACACAGTCCACACACACACACAGTCCACACACAGAGACATGCACACAGTCAATACACAGACACATACACACAGTCCACACACACACACAGTCCACACACAGAGACATGCACACAGTCAATACACAGACACATACACACAGTCCACACACACACACAGTCCACACACAGATACATACACACAGCCCACACACATACATACAGTCCACACACAGACACACACAGTCCACACACAGATACATACACACAGTCCACACACAGCCCAATACACACAGTCCACATACACACAGTCCACACACAGACACATACACACAGACACATACACACAGACACATACACACAGACACATACACACAGTCCACAGACAGACACATACACACAGTCCACACACATACACATACACACAGCCCAATACACACAGTCCACATACACACAGTCCACACACAGACACACACACACAGTCCACACACAGACACATACACACAGTCCACATACACACAGTCCACACACAGTTCACATACACACAGTCCACACACAGACACAAACAATTGAAGTCAAAAGTTTACATACACTTAGGTTGGAGTCATTAAAACTAATTTTTCAACCACTCCACAAATTTCTTGTTAACAAACTATAGTTTTGGCAAGTCAGTCAGTGGATGTATTTCAAGGCCTACTTTCAAACTTTGCTTGACATCATGGGAAAATGAAAAGAAGACCTCAGAAAAACAATTGTAGACCTCCACAAGTCTGGTTCATCCTTGGGAGCAATTTCCAAACGCCTGAAGGTACCATGTTCATCTGTACAAACAATAGTACGCAAGTATAAACACCATGGGACCATGCAGCCGTCATACCGCTCAGGAAGGAGACCCGTTCTGTCTCCTAGAGATGAATGTACTTTGGTGCAAAAAGTGCAAATAAATCCCAGGACAGCAGCAAAGGACCTTATGAAGATGCTGTAGGAAACAGGTACAAAAGTATCTATATCCACATTAAAACGAGTCCTATATCAACATAACCTGAAAGGCCGCTCAGCAAGGAAGAAGCCACTGCTCCAAAACCGCCATAAAAAAGCCAGACTACGGTTTGCAACTGCACATGGGGACAAAGATCATACTTTTTGGAGAAATGTCCTCTGGTCTGATGAAACAAAAATAGAACTGTTTGGCCATAATGACCATCGTTATGATTGGAGGAAATGGGGAGGCTTGCAAGACAAAGAACGCCATCCTAACCGTGAAGCACGGGGGTGGCAGCATCATGTTGTGGGGGTGCTTTGCTGCAGGAGGGACTGGTTCACTTCACAAAATAGATGGCATAATGAGGGAGGAAAATTATGTGGATATATTGAAGCAACATCTCAAGACATCAGTCAAGAAGTTAAAGCTTGGTCGCAAATGGGTCTTCCAAATGGACAATGACCCCAAGCATACTTCCAGAGTTGTGACAAAATGTCTTAAGGACAACAAAGTCAAGGTATTGCAGTGGCCATCACAAAGCCCTGACCTCAATCCCATTGAAAATTTGTAGGAAGAACTGAAAAAGCGTGTGTGAGCAAGGAGGCCTACAAACCTGACTCAGTTACACCAGCTCTGTCAGGAGGAATGGGCCAAAATTCACCCAACTTATTGTGGGAAGCTTGTGGAAGGCTACCTGAAACGTTTGACCCATATTAAACAAATTAGTATTTGCTACCAAATACTAGTTGAGTGCATGTAAACTTCTGACACACTGGGAATGTGACGAAAGAAATAAAAGCTGAAATAAATCATTCTCTCTGCTATTATTCTGACATTTCACATTCTTAAAATAAAGTGGTGATCCTAACTGACCTAAAACAGGGAGTGCTAGCCTCCCTACACTGGCTTCCTGTCAAAGCAAGGGCTGATTTCAAGGTTTTACTGCTAACCTACAAAGCATTGCATGGGCTTGCTCCTACCTATCTCTCTGATTTGGTCCTGCCGTACATACCTACACGTACGCTACGGTCACAAGACGCAGGCCTCCTAATTGTCCCTAGAATTTCTAAGCAAACAGCTGGAGGCAGGGCTTTCTCCTATAGAGCTCCATTTTTATGGAACGGTCTGCCTACCCATGTCAGAGACGCAAACTCGGTCTCAACCTTTAAGTCTTTACTGAAGACTCATCTCTTCAGTGGGTCATATGATTGAGTGTAGTCTGGCCCAGGAGTGGGAAGGTGAACGGAAAGGCTCTGGAGCAACGAACCACCCTTGCTGTCTCTGCCTGGCCGGTTCCCCTCTTTCCACTGGGATTCTCTGCCTCTAACCCTATTACAGGGGCTGAGTCACTGGCTTGCTGGGGCTCTCTCATGCCGTCCCTGAGGGGGTGCGTCACCTGAGTGGGTTGATTCACTGATGTGGTCATCCTGTCTGGGTTGGCGCCCCCCTTGGGTTGTGCCGTGGCGGAGATCTTTGCGGGCTATACTCAGCTTTGTCTCAGGATGGTAAGTTGGTGGTTGAAGATATCCCTCCAGTGGTGTGGGGGCTGTGCTTTGGCATAGTGGGTGGGGTTATATCCTTCCTGTTTGGCCCTGTCCGGGGGTGTCCTCGGGTGGGGCCACAGTGTCTCCTGACCCCTCCTGTCTCAGCCTTCAGTATTTATGCTGCAGTAGTTTATGTGTCGGGGGGCTGGGGTCAGTTTGTTATATCTGGAGTACTTCTCCTGTCCAATTCGGTGTCCTGTGTGAATCTAAGTGTGCGTTCTCTAATTCTCTCCTTCTCTCTCTCGGAGGACCTGAGCCCTAGGACCATGCCCCAGGACTACCTGACATGATGACTCCTTGCTGTCCCCAGTCCACCTGGCCGTGCTGCTGCTCCAGTTTCAACTGAACCGCGGCCCTAGGACCATGCCCCAGGACTACTTGACATGATGACTCCTTGCTGTCCCCAGTCCACCTGGCCGTGCTGCTGCTCCAGTTTCAACTGTTCTGCCTTATTATTATTCGACCATGCTGGTCATTTATGAACATTTGAACATCTTGGCCATGTTCTGTTATAATCTCTACCCGGCACAGCCAGAAGAGGACTGGCCACCCCACATAGCCTGGTTCCTCTCTAGGTTTCTTCCTAGGTTTTGGCTTTTCTAGGGAGTTTTTCCTAGCCACCGTGCTTCTACACCTGCATTGCTTGCTGTTTGGGGTTTTAGGCTGGGTTTCTGTACAGCACTTTGAGATATCAGCTGATGTACGAAGGGCTATATAAATAAATTTGATTTGATTTGATTTGATTTGATTAAATGTCAGGAATTGTGATAAACTGAGTTTAAATGTACGTGGCTAAGGTGTACGTATATTTACGACATACATACATACATACAGACAGACACATACATACAGACAGACAGACACATACATACAGACAGACACATACATACAGACAGACACATACATACAGACAGACACATACATACATACAGACGCATACAGACACAAACATACATACCGACAGACATACATACATACAGACAGACACATACATGCCATACATACATACATACCGACAGACAGACATATACAGTGGGGCAAAAAAAGTATTTAGTCAGCCACCAATTGTGCAAGTTCTCCCACTTAAAAAGATGAGAGAGGCCTATAATTTTCATCATAGGTACACTTCAACTATGACTATGACAAAATTAGAAAAAATAATCCAGAAAATCACATTGTAGGATTTGTTAAGAATTTATTTGCAAATTATGGTGGAAAATAAGTATTTGGTCAATAACAAAAGTTTATCTCAATACTTTGTTATTTACCCTTTGTTGGCAATGACAGAGGTCAAATGTTTTCTGTAAGTCTTCACAAGATTTTCACACACTGTTGCTGGTATTTTGGCCCATTCCTCCATGCAGATCTCCTCTAGAGCAGTGATGTTTTGGGGCTGTTGCTGGGCAACACGGACTTTCAACTCCCTCCAAAGATTTTCTATGGGGTTGAGGTCTGGAGACTGGCTAGGACACTCCAGGACCTTGAAATGCTTCTTATGAAGCCACTCCTTCGTTGCCCGGGGGGTGTGTTTGGGATCACACAGCCACGTTTCATCTTCAATGCCCTTGCTGATGGAAGGAGATTTTCACTCAAAATCTCACGATACATGGCCCCATTCATTCTTTCCTTTACACGGATCAGTCGTCCTGGTCCCTTTGCAGAAAAACAGCCCCAAAGCATGATGTTTCCACCCCCATGCTTCATAGTAGGTATGGTGATCTTTGAATGCAACTCAGCATTCTTTGTCCTCCAAACACGACGAGTTGAGTTTTTACCAAAAAGTTATATTTTGGTTTCATCTGACCATATGACATTCTCCCAATCTTCTTCTGGATCATCCAAATGCTCTCTAGCAAACTTCAGACGGGCCTGGACATGTACTGGCTTAAGCAGGGGGACACGTCTGGCACTGCAGGATTTGAGTCCCTGGCGGCCTGGCGGCGTAGTGTGTTACTGATGGTAGGCTTTGTTACTTTGGTCCCAGCTCTCTGCAGGTCATTCACTAGGTCCCCCTGTGTGGTTCTGGTGTGAGATCTTGCGTGGAGCCCCAGATAGAGGGAGATTATCAGTGGTCTTGTATGTCTTCCATTTCCTAATAATTGCTCCTACAGTTGATTTCTTCAAACCAAGCTGCTTACCTATTGCAGATTCAGTCTTCCCAGCCCGGTGCAGGTCTACAATTTTGTTTCTGATGTCCTTTGACAGCTCGTTGGTCTTGGCCATAGTGGAGTTTGGAGTGTGACTGTTTGAGGTTGTGGACAGGTGTCTTTTATACTGATAACAAGATCAAACAGGTGCCATTAATACAGGTAACGAGTGGAGGACAGAGGAGCCTCTTAAAGAAGAAGTTACAGGTCTGTGAGAGCCAGAAATCTTGCTTGTTTGTAGGTGACCAAATACTTATTTTCCACCATCATTTGCAAATAAATTCATTAAAAATTCTACAATGTGATTTTCTGGATTTCCCCCCCTAATTTTGTCTGTCATAGTTGAAGTGGACCTGTGATCAAAATTACAGGCCTTTCTCATCTTTTTAAGTGGGAGAACTTGCACAATTGGTGGCTGACTAAATACTTTTTTGCCCCGCTGTACGTACGTACATACATACATACATACATACAACTTGCACAATTGGTGGCTGACTAAATACTTTTTTGCCCCGCTGTACGTACATACATACATACATACATACAGACAGACAGACAGACAGACAGACAGACAGACAATTGGTGGCTGACTAAATACTTTTTTGCCCCGCTGTACGTACAGACAGACAGACAGACAGACACATACATACAGTCCACAGACAGACAGAGACAGACAGTCCAGACAGACACATAGATAGACACATATATACATAGTCCATAGACAGACAGAGACACAAACAGACACAGACAGATACAGACACACAGCAGATCTCAATACACAAAGACAGAAGCGCACAAATAACACATTCCTGGCTGTTAAAACCTCAGACGTACCAGCAGGAATCATGAGTGAGAGAGTGGTAGCGGAGGCTGATTTGATGACCTTGTTGAGTGGTCTGGACTGGGCGTGTCTGTCTGTGTCTCCAGACAACAGTCTGTGACGGGCCCTCCTAGCTGCCAGGTCACTGATGGCCTTAGGGGTAGAGGGAGAGCTGTCTGCCCCTGAACCACGCTCCCACACATCTCCTGAACTGCCCGCTATGGAGAGAGAGAGAGAGAGAGAGAGAGAGAGAGAGAGAGAGAGAGAGAGAGAGAGAGAGAGAGAGAGAGAGAGAGAGAGAGAGAGAGAGAGAGAGAGAGAGAGAGAGAGAGAGAGAGAGAGAGAGAGAGAGAGAAACAGAGAGAGAGAGAGAGAGAAACAGAGAGAAAGGCAGAGGATCCAGTACCAGGAACATACTGTAAGGCATTTTGTCATGTGAATGGAATGAAAGCAGACACACAGTACATGCATATAGTATATGTTCCACCAGTTTCTGTTGTTTTCTGTAACATATGGACAATAAAGTTGTATTAAATTGTACTGACGTGTGAGTGTGGCTTTGCTGAGCTGGCTGGCTGTAGAGTCTGGTGTTGTGGGGGACTCATCCAGTTTCAGCTCTCTCTCCACGGGAAGCTCAGGGATGGAGAGGGGCAAGTCCTCGCTGCGGGGGCCCCTGACTCCACCGGGGGTCTGGCTGAGCAGACTGGGGCTCCTATAGCTGGGGGCCACCCCTGCTTCCTCCTCTGAGGAGATGGCGAAGCGCGGCATCTCGATGATGGCGGAGCAGCAGCGTCTTCGCACCGTCAGGGGAGGGCTGGAGTCGCTCTCGGTGTGGGACGACTCTGAGACAGACAGACGCTTACGCAGGCTGAGGGAGGGAGGCACACAGGGAGGTTACAGTTCTGTTGTTGGTAATGGAAGGGACAGACAGCTCATTTAGTAGAAGACTTAAATAATTAGCATAGACTATCAGTAAATGAGGCTTTGGTGTCCTCAGAAGAACCCCCCATACTCACATCTCAGGTGACCCCACCAGCCAGTTGCGGTCTCTGGACTTGAGACTACTGAGGCTGTCAATGCGTTCTCCTCCCTCCTCACTGAGGCTACGCTTGGTGGGCGGGGGGGTCCTCTTCTCCTCATGGAGGGATAGACGCTCCATACTGCTGTACACCTAAACACACAGTTTGATTGAAAATGATGTAGCACATGGAGTGATTACATTGTGTGTGTGTGTGTGTGTGTGTGTGTTGTTAACCTTGCTGAATCGGGGCGAGCAGGAGGAAAACTGACGTATCTCTACGTGTTCGTCATCGTTGGTGTCGTCTTCATCTTCAGAGTCCAAGTGGTGGTACCTGTCTGAACGGGCTGGAGGGAGAGAGAGAGAGTAGCATTACACAAGACTACTGGACCGGACTGTCCACTAACTCACTTTCAGGAGCTCTGTTCTATTATTCTAAGTAAAGGACTAGTAGAAAAGACTCAGGGTGTTGCTCTAGGTACATTTATATAATGGACAGTAGGTGAGACTTACTGTCAAAGTAGCTGGTGTCGTCCTCTGACTCTAACTGAGGGATGAACTCTGCCTTCTGTCTCAGCAGAGTGTTCCAGTCCAGATTATAGAAGAACCGATGCTGCTTCACCTCAAATGCACTGCCTACAACACAGAGACTGAATTAATGACAAGGAGACCACTGCCTACCACACAGAGACTGAAGGAATGACAAGGAGACCACTGCCTACAACACAGAGACTGAAGGAATGACAAGGAGACCACTGCCTACAACACAGAGACTGAAGGAATGACAAGGAGACCACTGCCTACCACACAGAGACTGAAGGAATGACAAGGAGACCACTGCCTACAACACAGGGACTGAAGGAATGACAAGGAGACCACTGCCTACAACACAGAGACTGAAGGAATGACAAGGAGACCACTGCCTACAACACAGAGACTGAAGGAATGACAAGGAGACCACTGCCTACAACACAGAGACTGAAGGAATGACAAGGAGACCACTGCCTACAACACAGGGACTGAAGGAATGACAAGGAGACCACTGCCTACAACACAGAGACTGAAGGAATGACAAGGAGACCACTGCCTACAACACAGAGACTGAAGGAATGACAAGGAGACCACTGCATACAACACAGAGACTGAAGGAATGACAAGGAGACCACTGCCTACAACACAGAGACTGAAGGAATGACAAGGAGACCACTGCCTACAACACAGAGACTGAAGGAATGACAAGGAGACCACTGCCTACAAAACAGAGACTGAAGGAATGACAAGGAGACCACTGCCTACAACACAGAGACTGAAGGAATGACAAGGAGACCACTGCCTACAACACAGAGACTGAAGGAATGACAAGGAGACCACTGCCTACAACACAGAGACTGAAGGAATGACAAGGAGACCACTGCCTACAACACAGAGACTGAAGGAATGACAAGGAGACCACTGCCTACAACACAGAGACTGAAGGAATGACAAGGAGACCACTGCCTACAACACAGAGACTGAAGGAATGACAAGGAGACCACTGCCTACAACACAGAGACTGAAGGAATGACAAGGAGACCACTGCATACAACACAGAGACTGAAGGAATGACAAGGAGACCACTGCCTACAACACAGACAGACTGATAAAGACTAATATGACAATTTGACACTGTGTAATGTGAGACATGCAGGTTGTGTACTTGTTTCTATGAGTTATGCTTGTCAAATAACATGTTTCTAATCCATCACCTGTGCCCAGCCTCTCCAGAGGGTTCTGTCTGAGGAGTTTAGAGATGAGGTCCTGGGCATCGTTAGGAAGAGCCTCCTCCTCCTCTGGCCATATGATCTCATCTACAAATAGAGGACGGAGAGCAGACGTTGTGGTCAGACGGATTTCTCCACAAACTTTTTCAAAACAAAGCAATACTTCTCCCTGCCCTTTTTTTTTGTCTGTTAAGCATGCAGACTCCTGTGTGCTTCTGTTCTCTGTGACACTCACCACTGATGACCTGTCCAAAGAGCTCCTCAGGTGTGTCTCCAAAGAAAGGGGCACAGCCCACCAGGAATTCGTAGAGGATGACCCCCATAGCCCACCAGTCTACTGGCTTCCCATAGCCCTGTCTGAGGATCACCTCTGGGGCGATGTACTCTGGTGTACCACACACCTGGTCGTACACACAGAGGGGAAGGGTCAAGTATAGGCAGGGAGAAATACATGGCAACTGTCACATACAGTACAATGTTGCATTCCCTTAGTCCTTTTGTCTCATACCTGTTGACATACACTTCTGTCATAGACACTGTTATAGATAAGGGAAGCGTGATCAGAGACAGAGTTTGGGTGTTATGTGTTGGGCGCCAGAGGCAGGGGCGGACTGGTCAGCTGGAATTTCGGGCAAATGCTAGATGGGCTGGTACATTTTGAGCCTAGTGGGCCTGTGTAATTATTATATATTTTTTTAATCTGTTATGTGTCAAATAATGGGTTCCTCAAAGAAAAATAATGGCCCAGTGTGGGGGCCTCTAGGAAATGAAATGGCCCAGTGTGGGGGCCTCTAGGAAATGAAATGGGCCGGTGTGGGGGCCTCTAGGAAATGAAATGGCCCAGTGTGGGGGCCTCTAGGAAATGAAATGGCCCAGTGTGGGGGCCTCTAGGAAATGAAATGGCCCGGTGTGAGGGCCTCTAGGAAATGAAATGGGCCGGTGTGGGGGCCTCTAGGAAATGAAATGGCCCAGTGTGGGGGCCTCTAGGAAATGAAATGGCCCAGTGTGGGGGCCTCTAGGAAATGAAATGGCCCAGTGTGGGGGCCTCTAGGAAATGAAATGGCCCAGTGTGGGGGCCTCTAGGAAATGAAATGGCCCAGTGTGGGGGCCTCTAGGAAATGAAATGGGCCGGTGTGGGGGCCTCTAGGAAATGAAATGGGCCGGTGTGGGGGCCTCTAGGAAATGAAATGGGCCGGTGTGGGGGCCTCCTAGGAAATGAAATGGGCCGGTGTGGGGGCCTCTAGGAAATGAAATGGGCCGGTGTGGGGGCCTCTAGGAAATGAAATGGGCCGGTGTGGGGGCCTCTAGGAAATGAAATGGCCCAGTGTGGGGGCCTCTAGGAAATGAAATGGGCCGGTGTGGGGGCCTCTAGGAAATGAAATGGCCCAGTGTGGGGGCCTCTAGGAAATGAAATGGGCCAGTGTGGGGGCCTCTAGGAAATGAAATGGGCCGGTGTGGGGGCCTCTAGGAAATGAAATGGCCCGGTGTGGGGGCCTCTAGGAAATGAAATGGGCCGGTGTGGGGGCCTCTAGGAAATGAAATGGCCCAGTGTGGGGGCCTCTAGGAAATGAAATGGCCCAGTGTGGGGGCCTCTAGGAAATGAAATGGGCCGGTGTGAGGGCCTCTAGGAAATGAAATGGGCCGGTGTGGGGGCCTCTAGGAAATGAAATGGCCCAGTGTGGGGGCCTCTAGGAAATGAAATGGGCCGGTGTGGGGGCCTCTAGGAAATGAAATGGCCCAGTGTGGGGGCCTCTAGGAAATGAAATGGCCCAGTGTGGGGGCCTCTAGGAAATGAAATGGGCCGGTGTGGGGGCCTCTAGGAAATGAAATGGCCCAGTGTGGGGGCCTCTAGGAAATGAAATGGGCCGGTGTGGGGGCCTCTAGGAAATGAAATGGCCCAGTGTGGGGGCCTCTAGGAAATGAAATGGGCCGGTGTGGGGGCCTCTAGGAAATGAAATGGCCCAGTGTGGGGGCCTCTAGGAAATGAAATGGGCCGGTGTGGGGGCCTCTAGGAAATGAAATGGGCCGGTGTGGGGGCCTCTAGGAAATGAAATGGCCCAGTGTGGGGGCCTCTAGGAAATGAAATGGCCCAGTGTGGGGCCTCTAGGAAATGAAATGGCCCGGTGTGGGGGCCTCTAGGAAATGAAATGGCCCAGTGTGGGGGCCTCTAGGAAATGAAATGGGCCGGTGTGGGGGCCTCTAGGAAATGAAATGGGCCGGTGTGGGGGCCTCTAGGAAATGAAATGGGCCGGTGTGGGGGCCTCTAGGAAATGAAATGGGCCGGTGTGGGGGCCTCTAGGAAATGAAATGGGCCGGTGTGGGGGCCTCTAGGAAATGAAATGGGCCGGTGTGGGGGCCTCTAGGAAATGAAATGGCCCAGTGTGGGGGCCTCTAGGAAATGAAATGGGCCGGTGTGGGGGCCTCTAGGAAATGAAATGGCCCAGTGTGGGGGCCTCTAGGAAATGAAATGGGCCGGTGTGTTAGAAATGCCTTATCTGATTTTTGGTCCCAGTCTGCACCTGGCCAGAGGTGTCTCTCTCTCTCTCTCTGTACCTGTTTATCCAGGAACTCCCTGGTATCTTTCTCTATGTGTCCTTCATACAGGTTGGTGGTGAGGCTCATCAGACCGATCTTAGACAGCCCAAAGTCTGTCAGCTTTATGTGGCCCATCGACGTGATCAGAAGACTGCAGGAAGGGGGAGAGAGATATGATGTTAGCATCATGAGTGAATAAAGCATATAGGTTGTGAATTATTGAAGAAGTATTAATGATAAATGAAAAGTCGTTTAACAGGTACATCTTTCTTAATAAATGTTTGTATTTTTCTCCCCAATTTCGTGATATCCAATTGGTAGTTACAGTGTTGTCCCATCGCTGCAACACGCGTCCGGACTCGGGAGAGGTGAAGGTCGAGAGCCATACAACCCTGCCAAGCCGCACTGCTTCTTGACACACTGCTCGCTTAACCCGAAAGCCAACCGCTCCAATGTGCCGGAGGAAACACCGAACAACTGGCGACAATGTCAGCGTGCACTGCGCCCAGCCCGCCACAGGAGTCGCTAGAGTGCGACGGAGCAAGGACATCCCCGGCCGGCCAAACCTTCCAGCGAATTGTGCGCCACCTCATGGGTCTCCCGGTCGCGGCCGGCTGTGATACAGCCCGGGACGATACCCGGGTCTGTAGTGACGCCTCAGGCACAACGATGCAGTATCTCTGACCGCTGCGCCACTCGGAAGGCCACAGTTAAAGCTTCTAGACTAGAGGACAGTGTGTGTGTCTTACTTGTCAGGTTTCAGGTCCCTGTGTACGATGCCATAGTTGTGGAGGTACTCCAGTGCCAGTACAGTCTCAGCAAAGTACATGCGTGCCATGTCCACGGGCAGCGCTCCGATGTTCTTCAGCAGGGTGGCACAGTCACCACCTAGTCAGGGTAGAGACAGTCAGTATACACCCCCATTCACATCCTAGTCAGGGTAGACAGTCAGTAAACACCCCCATTCACATCCTAGTCAGGGTAGAGACAGTCAGTAAACACCCCCATTCACATCCTAGTCAGGGTAGAGACAGTCAGTATACACCCCCATTCACATCCTAGTCAGGGTAGAGACAGTCAGTATACACCCCCATTCACTTCCTAGTCAGGGTAGAGACAGTCAGTATACACCCCCATTCACTTCCTAGTCAGGGTAGAGACAGTCAGTAAACACCCCCATTCACATCCTAGTCAGGGTAGAGACAGTCAGTATACACCCCCATTCACATCCTAGTCAGGGTAGAGACAGTCAGTATACACCCCCATTCACATCCTAGTCAGGGTAGAGACAGTCAGTATACACCCCCATTCACATCCTAGTCAGGGTAGACAGTCAGTATACACCCCCATTCACTTCCTAGTCAGGGTAGACAGTCAGTATACACCCCCATTCACATCCTAGTCAGGGTAGACAGTCAGTATACACCCCCATTCACTTCCTAGTCAGGGTAGACAGTCAGTATACACCCCCATTCACTTCCTAGTCAGGGTAGACAGTCAGTATACACCCCCAGCCACAAACATGGAGTGGGAAGAAACTGTCAGTGTGCGTATACAGTAAGAAATGAAGAAGGATGCCCCTTTCCGATTCTACTAATTAACTGCTCATCAGGACCTTGATTAGCTGGATCAGGTGTGTTACAACTGGTTTGGAGCAAAAGCCTGCACAACCAGTAGCTCTCCAGGAGCAGGTTGGCTACCCGTGATGTTTCTGAACCGTGTGTATAGCAGTCACCTTCTACATACTCCATGACCATACAGAGGTGTCTGTTGTGTGTGTGTGTGTGTGTGTGTGTGTGTGTGTGTGTGTGTAAATGAGCTTTGTGTGTATGATCAGCCCTTACCCTCCACATACTCCATGACCATACAGAGGTGTCTGCGTGTCTCGAAGGAGCAGAACATTGAGACCACGAAGGGGTTCTCAGCGAAGGTCAGGATGTCTCTCTCTACGAAGGCCTGTTGGATCTGGTTCCTCAGGATGAGGTTCTGCTTGTTGATCTTCTTCATGGCAAAACGCTGACGGGTCTCCTTGTGGCGCACTAGAAACACAGCACTGCAGAGAGAGATCGATGGAAGGGGAAGGCCGGGGGGAGAGAGTGGGGGGAGATAGAGAGAGAGCGAGAAAGAAATAATCAAATGACAGCCAACAATGTTAGACATTTTGTGGCCGTTATCATCACTGTCATGGGGTAACAAAACCATGGGGAAGCTTCAGTCTCATGGGGTAACAAAACCATGGGGAAGCTTCAGTCTCATGGGGTAACAAAACCATGGGGAAGCTTCAGTCTCATGGGGTAACAAAACCATGGGGAAGCTTCAGTCTCATGGGGTAACAAAACCATGGGGAAGCTTCAGTCTCATGGGGTAACAAAACCATGGGGAAGCTTCAGTCTCATGGGGTAACAAAACCATGGGGAAGCTTCAGTCTCATGGGGTAACAAAACCATGGGGAAGCTTCAGTCTCATGGGGTAACAAAACCATGGGGAAGCTTCAGTCTCATGGGGTAACAAAACCATGGGGAAGCTTCAGTCTCATGGGGTAACAAAACCATGGGGAAGCTTCAGTCTCATGGGGTAACAAAACCATGGGGAAGCTTCAGTCTCATGGGGACCCAAATCTAACTGCCTGTAGCTCAGGACCCAAATCTAACTGCCTGTAGCTCAGGAACCAAATCTAACTGCCTGTAGCTCAGGACCCAAATCTAACTGCCTGTAGCTCAGGAACCAAATCTAACTGCCTTTAGCTCAGGAACCAAATCTAACTGCCTGTAGCTCAGGAACCAAATCTAACTGCCTGTAGCTCAGGACCCAAATCTAACTGCCTTTAGCTCAGGAACCAAATCTAACTGCCTGTAGCTCAGGAACCAAATCTAACTACCTGTAGCTCAGGAACCAAATCTAACTGCCTGTAGCTCAGGAACCAAATCTAACTACCTGTAGCTCAGGAACCAAATCTAAGTGCCTGTAGCTCAGGACCCAAATCTAACTGCCTGTAGCTCAGGACCCACATTTAACTGCCTGTAGCTCAGGACCCAAATCTAACTGCCTGTAGCTCAGGACCCAAATCTAACTGCCTGTAGCTCAGGAACCAAATCTAACTACCTGTAGCTCAGGAACCAAATATAACTGCCTGTAGCTCAGGAACCAAATCTAACTGCCTGTAGCTCAGGACCCACATTTAACTGCCTGTAGCTCAGGATATGAATATTATTGATACCATTTAAAAGGAAACACTTTGAAGTTTGTGGAAGTGTGAAATTAATGTAGGAGAATATAACACATTAGATCTGGTAAAAGATAAAGAAAAAGCATGCGTTCTTTTGTACCATCATCTTTGAAATGCAAGAGAAAGGCCAAAATGTATTATTCCAGCCCAGGCACAATTTAGATTTTGGCCACTAGATGGCAGCAGTGTATGTGCAAAGTGTTAGACTGATCCAATGAACCAATGCATATCTGTTCAAAATGTTGTATCAAGACTGCCAAAATGTGCCTAATTGGTTTATTAATACATCCAAGCTCATAATTGTGCACTCTCCTCAAACAATAGCATGGTATTAGTTCACTCTAATAGCTACTGTAAATTGGACAGTGCAGTTAGATTAACAAGAATGTAAGCTTTCTGCCCATATCAGATATGTCTATGTCTTGGGAAATGTTGTAGTTATTTCCAACATCATGCTAATCACATTAGCCTACGTTAGCTCAACTGTCCCGTGGGACACACACACCGGTGGGGTTAATCTACGGTCTGATAACGGTACAAGTCTGTCTCTCGGTCTGTTGCTCTCTCTCTCTCTATGTCTTACCCATAGGCCCCGTTGCTGATGAGCTTGATGTTCTCAAAGTCCTCCTCCCGTGGGGCTTTGGTTTTAGGGGGAGCTACAACAGGTACGGTGGCCCCTCGACTATCCACAGCGTCGTCGGTCTCTGGTGTGTCTGGGTTCCCACTGTCGTAGCTGCTCAGCTGGGCCATCTCCTCCAGAGGATCTCTGGTGAGACCCAGCTGGCTGATGATGTAGCGGGGGATGTCTGACTTGATACCCTGGCCCTCCTTGGCATGGCCCTCTGCTGCCTCCAAAAGATGGTAGAACTCCTCTGGGTCAAACTCCTGCAGACCAGGGGGGTAGAGTGAAGGGGAGGAGTGGGTAGAATGTGGGTGAGGGAGAGAAAAGGAAGGGGGAGGTAGAGAAGAGTGTGTTAAAATCAGCCAATGCATTAGAGGTTGGAATGTGTGTGTTTGCAGTGGCTCAACCTGAGGGGAAACCTGAACACATGAAAAAGAGGTCATGGATTACAAAATAATACACAACAATGGACACCGTATAGTAGGTGAACAATCCTTTGTTTCCTTGTCCTCTGACAAAGACATAGAGACTCTCTACCCGCCCACCCGCCACAACCCCAGTCTACCCCCCCACCACCCCAGTCTACCCCCCACCATCCCAATCTACTCCCCCACCCCCCCAGTCTACCCTCCTTCCACCCCAGTCTACCCTCCTTCCACCCCAGTCTACCCTCCTTCCACCCCAGTCTACCCTCCTTCACCCCAGTCTACCCTCCTTCCACCCCAGTCTACCCTCCTTCCACCCCAGTCTACCCTCCTTCACCCCAGTCTACCCTCCTTCAACCCAGTCTACCCTCCTTCACCCCAGTCTACCCTCCTTCCACCCCAGTCTACCCTCCTTCACCCCAGTCTACCCTCCTTCACCCCACCACCTCTCTTCAAGCTGTGTGTGCATCCATTTGTAAAAACCCATCTTGTGTGTTGTCATATCATTGGCTGCATGTGATTAGTCAAAAACACAGACGTGAGCACTGGGGCAGCCTCCCTCCCTCTCATTCCCTTCCTCCCTCTCTCTCATTCCCTCCCTCCCTCCAATTCTCTACCTCCCTCTCATTCCCTTGCTCCCTCTCTCTCATTCCCTTCCTCCCTCTCTCTCATTCCCCCCCCTCTCTCTCATTCCCTTCCTCCCTCTCTCTCATTCCCTTCCTCCCTCTCTCTCATTCCCTCCCTCCCTCTCTCTCATTCCCTCCCTCCCTCCCTCTCATTCCCTCCCTCGCTCCCTCCCTCTCATTCCCTCCCTCCCTCCCTCTCATTCCCTCCCTCTCTCTCATTCCCTCCCTCTCTCTCATTCCCTCCCTCTCTCTCATTCCCTCCCTCTCTCTCTCATTCCCTCCCTCTCTCTCTCATTCCCTCCCCCCTCTCTCAGTCCCTCCCTCCCTCTCATTCCCTCCCTCCCTCCCTCCCTCTCATTCCCTCCCTCCCTCTCATTCCCTCCCTCCCTCTCATTCCCTCCCCCCTCCCTCTCATTCCCTCCCTCTCTCTCATTCCCTCCCTCTCTCTCTCATTCCCTCCCCCCTCTCTCATTCCCTCCCTCCCTCTCTCTCATTCCCCCCCTCCCTCTCTCTCATTCCCTTCCTCCCTCTCTCTCATTCCCTTCCTCCCTCTCTCTCATTCCCTTCCTCCCTCTCTCTCATTCCCTTCCTCCCTCTCTCTCATTCCCTTCCTCCCTCTCTCTCATTCCCTTCCTCCCATCTCCAGAGAGAGGGATGAGGTGGAGGGAAGGTTCCAACTGCTTAGCCATGAAGCAGGAGGGGGGATGATGAAGCACCGTCTCGAGCCCCACTCCCCTCTCCCCGGCTGGGCAGAGAGCAGCAGCGTGCTGGGGCTGTTGGAGAGAAGGAGCTGGGAGACAGGATGGATGGAAGCCCTTATGGGTGATACATTGTAGGCTGTTTTAGGCTGTTTCATGTGAGCTGCATCTGTCTCTGAAGACAGTAAATGCAGTGTCATGCTTGAGTTACAACACAATAAGGAGTACATCTCTTTAATTTCCCTTGCTGAGTGACTAGATGGCTTATTAACTATGAGAGGAAAATGACTGGCTTGCAAACCGGAAGCAATTTATAAAAAAAATAAGAAAATGATTTGAAAACGAGTCATTATTCACAGCGGTAAACCCTGATAGACACTCATCATGTATCTTCCTCAGCACTTAGGATGAAGATGTTCATTCATTTGAAGGAAACATTGTTGGTAAACATCTCAGATTTTTCCCCGTCATGTTCCTCTTACCAGACATTCTAACAGGCGTGCAGGACGAGCGATGACCATCATCAGCTTCCTCACCAGCTGGGTGACGAAGGTAACCTCCACACTCTCCGAGCGCTCGTGAGCCTAGACATGAACCCAGAGAGGACAGCAGAGTAAGAGGAGCACACCGGTGGTATGAACCATCAGTACTACCTGGAGAGGGTAGAAGATAGAGAAGATAGTGTGTAGACCAATAACTATCATTTGTTTTGTACACTGCTGCTACTCGCTGTTTATTATCTATGCATAGTCACTTCACCCCTGCCTCCATGTACAAGTTACCTCAACTAGCCTGTACCCCCACACACTGACTCGGTACCGGTACCCCCTGTTTATAGCCTCGTTATTGTTATTTTATTGTGTTACTTTGTATAATTTTTTACTTTAGTTTATTTAGTCAATATTTTCTTAACTCTTTCTTGAACAGTACGGTGGTTAAGGATTTAACCAACAGTGCATTTCACGGTAAGGTTTACACTTGTTGTATTTGGCGCATGTGACAAATAAAGTTTGATTTGATAGTTTACACCAGGCATGGGCAACTGGCGGCCCCCCACCCCTCAGTCAGGGTCTCAACTTACTGTTGAGCTACAGTAGAATACACAAGGTGCAATCTCTACATGTGGTTGTGCATTAACAGTTTCTCTTTTGTTATGTCAGTCAATTAGCCACGCCAGCTAACATGTTTTAGATTGGAGAAGTTAGTCTAGCGACCAGCTATCTAAACCTGTAGTAGGCCTAATCATGGCCCAATTACCATTACCAATTACTTTTTGGGGACCCTTTTTTTAGGCAGGTAGCTAGACAGGCAGACCAGGCAGGCAGCAGAGGCCCCAGGGGCTCCTTTCTACCCATGAATAATTGATGAAGGTAATGAAAGCGGCAAAGTGCTGGAGGTGGAGGGAGGAATGGAGGGAGAGGCTGATCTCCTACCAGTATAGACGAGTGATCGGTGAATAATGGGGCAGCAGTGGGACTGTCATTCATGTTTACAGCCGCTAATTAACCACACTGTGTGTGTGTGTGTGAGAGACAGTCTACGTCTACGTGTGTGTGGTTGTGTGTGGGTGAGAACAGTGTCTCTGTATTTGTGTGTCTTCTAAACTGCCTGTAAGATGCTGTAAATGTGAGCGATGGACAGCCTGCCACAGGACTACCTATGACACCGATGGACAGTGCTGAGCTGAGGTTACCCTGGGTCCCCCATGGGGCCAGAGGTGGGGGTTGCTATAGTGACAGGTCACTGAGGCCTGGGGTAAAGGTTAAGGTGGATGAGGTGGTCTCCTGTGAGGTTTTTAATGGTGTCCCTATGTGGGGTGGAACGGATGGCTAGAGGAGGGTTACAGTAGTGGCCTGGAACTCTGACAGGACAGACAGACAGAGAGGGAAAAGAAAATGAAGAAGAGCACTGATGGCCACCACTGGCTGACAACACAACCTCACTGACTGCAAGAGAGAGAGAGCGTTAAATGTACGGTGTCAAATATCATACACTGAATCATCATAGTAAGACACAATACTTCCACAGGTATGTGCTCCTTTCAAGCCAAAAAAGTTAACGTATACATCACCGTTGGTTACTTAATAAACATAAACTCCCACAATCCCATACCTGTCCCTCACAGATATACCTGTAACAAACCACGATGATCCAGCAAAGACCAGCACCCTGACCTCAATCCAAACATCACCCCCCCAACTGCAAACAGACAGGAGACAAGACCCGAGACTCAACTGGAAAAGAGTTGTGATCCCATGTGAGTGTGCTCCACTCTCTTCTGCAGCTCCTCTGTTCCAGAACATGTTGCAGCACCTCCTCTTCCTCTAGCCTCCTCTGTTCCAGAACATGTAGCAGCACCTCCTCTTCCTCTAGCCTCCTCTGTTCCAGAACATGTTGCAACACCTCCTCTTCCTCTAGCCTCCTCTGTTCCAGAACATGTAGCAGCACCTCCTCTTCCTCTAGCCTCCTCTGCCATGACACGCCAGACATTGTCCAGAGAATGAAACAACAGGAAAGCCAACGGGATGTTGGCTTTCCAGATCCCTCCTCTCCGGGTACCTGTTCAATGCCTCATCTTCTCCACGGCACGTTTATATCGCCGCCACCTGCCGCGCTCCGCTCTGCTCCCCAACCCTGTCGCCCAATTAGTGCCCTGGAGGTGATGTCATCCTCGCACTCCTTCTCTCTGTTCTCTTGTTCTGCTACAAGATTCTCTCTGTTCTCTCTTGTTCTGCTACAACATTCTCTCTGTTCTCTCTTGTTCTGCTACAACATTTTCTCTGTTCCGTTCTCCAGAGTGTGGTTGTCGTAGGGTTAATACTGCTGCGCTCTCACACACTAGCCACATTTCAACAGGCATCAGCCCTAACGCGGGATGGTTTAAACAGCCAATCCAAGATAGGAAAACTCCCTGCAGACCCCTCCTTCTATGGCTTCATCCTCCCCCCCCCGTCTCGCTCTCTCACTCTCAGTGCACCCCTCCTCCTGGGTGTCTGGGAGAGTCATCTGTCACCCTCGCTGACTGCTGGGGTGTGAAATTAGAATCAGGGAGAGGAGAGGGAGACACACACCCCACCTTCGACTGGGGTGGGCGGTACGAGGCCACTGCGAGCCCCCCAGCTCTGTAACAGAGCTAATGGAGATATCACTGACATCACACACCATGGAATGTCCCTGAAACCCTAACACAGACATCACCAACCCATCTTGTGACTAACATATTGGAGGCAGGTGTGGGTGGGGGCTGTGACTCATATGAACAGAAAGAGAGAGGGAGGGATGGAGTGAGAGAGAGGGAGGGATGGAGAGAGAGAGAGGGAGGGATGGAGAGAGAGAGAGAGAGAGGGATGGAGAGAGAGAGGGATGGATGGAGAGAGAGGGAGGGAGGGATGGAGAGAGAGGGAGGGATGGAGAGAGAGGGAGGGAGGGATGGAGAAAGGGGGAGGGATGGATGGAGAGAGAGAGAGAGAGAGGGATGGAGAGAGAGAGGGATGGAGGGATGGAGAGAGAGGGATGGAGGGATGGAGAGAGAGAGGGATGGAGAGAGAGAGAGGGAGGGATGGGTGGAGAGAGAGGGAGGGATGGAGAGAGAGGGATGGAGAGGGAGAGAGGGAGGGATGGGTGGAGAGAGAGGGAGGGATGGAGAGAGAGGGATGGAGAGGGAGAGGGATGGAGAGAGAGAGGGATGAGAGAGAGAGAGAGGGATGGAGAGAGAGAGGGATGGAGAGAGAGAGACAGGGATGGAGAGAGAGAGGGAGGGATGGAGAGAGAGAGGGATGGATGGGGAGAGAGAGAGGGAGGGATGGAGAGAGAGAGAGGGAGGGATGGAGAGAGAGGGAGGGATGGAGAGAGAGAGGGAGAGGGAGAGGGATGGAGAGAGGGAGGGATGGAGAGAGAGAGGGAGGGATGGAGAGAGAAAGAGAGGGATGAGAGAGAGGGATGGAGAGAGAGAGAGGGAGGGATGGAGAGAGAGAGGGAGGGATGGAGAGAGAGAGAGGGAGGGAGGGATGGAGAGAGAGATGGAGAGAGAGAGGGAGGGATGGAGAGAGAGAGGGAGGGATGGAGAGAGAGAGAGAGGGATGGAGAGAGGGAGAGAGAGAGGGAGAGATGGAGAAAGAGAGGTAGGGATGGAGAGAGAGAGGGAGGGATGGAGAGAGAGAGGGAGGGATGGAGAGAGAGAGAGAGGGATGGAGAGAGGGAGGGATGGAGAGAGAGAGGGAGGGATGGAGAGAGAGAGGGAGGGATGGAGAGAGGGAGGGATGGAGAGAGAGAGGGAGGGATGGAGAGAGCGAGGGAGGGATGGAGAGAGAGAGGGAGGGATGGAGAGAGGGAGAGAGAGGGAGAGATGGAGAGAGAGAGGGAGAGATGGAGAAAGAGAGGGAGGGATGGAGAGAGAGAGGGAGGGATGGAGAGAGAGAGAGAGGGATGGAGAGAGAGAGAGAGGGAGGGTGTTTATGTGTTTCTGATGGACTAAACAGGTCAAAGTGGCTTCCTGACAGACTTAATGATGATCAGTGAGCACCTTATTGAAACTATATGTGACGGGTGAACAAACATGACTCACATGATTTCTGTCTCCGGTATCTAAATTAACACGAGTTGGACGATATCTTCACTTCATGGATTATTCTAATGGATGTTGGTGAAAGTCAGAAAATAGCACTAGAAGCCCCCGAAGAGAAACAACACAGTCTACTTACATCTTGCAGTAGTTTCTCCAGGTTTTCCTGCAGTTCGTAAAAGTAGCGCGACGTGATGCAGCCCTCTCGGCTTTTAACCAGGCAGTCTCTGGACAGCTCTATGACCTGGTGGTGGATGAAGCTGAGGACCCCATCGGCCAGGGGCATCACCTTGTCAGGGGCCGAGGACGACAGGAAGTCAGCCAGACGGTCCTCCATTTGAGCCGTGGCCTGCAGGAGGAGGGGGGTTGAGGTGAGTCACACATACAGCCCCTACCACACAACTCACAGTAAGCTTTATTACAATGGAAAAGCCATTTGAAGGACTGTCATAAAATGGTTAATATTTTAATTACGGGTATTTCATTTCTGAATGCATTGATGTCAAATAAGTCATAATAAACAAATGAATAAAGAGTTTGTCCTGGTCGGTCGGTACCTTGGGAAAGCGCTCCTTGTACACATGGTTCATCATGACGACCTCATGGTCAAAAGAGATGGGTGAGCGACCAGGGCTGAAAGCACACAGACACACAGAGATGAGTGGAGAAGAGGTCAGTCCTCTGTAGCTCAGTTGGTAGAGCATGGTGCTCGTTACGCCATGGTAGTGGGTTTGATTCCCGGGACCACACATATCTAAAATGTATGCACGCATGACTTTAAGTCGCTTTGGATAAAAGCATCTGCTAAATGGAATATGTTATAATTTTGATATATTAAAAGACTGTGGCTCAGTGGTCCACACCAGTCCAGAGACTAGCATACTGTATGGGAGTAGGGGTCTGTATTCTACACCAGGCCAGAGAGACTAGCATACTGCATGGGAGTAGGGGTCTGTATTCTACACCAGTCCAGAGACTAGCATACTGCATGGGAGTAGGGGTCTGTATTCTCCACCAGGCCAGAGACTAGCATACTGCATGGGAGTAGGGGTCTGTATTCTACACCAGTCCAGAGACTAGCATACTGCATGGGAGTAGGGGTCTGTACTCTACACCAGTCCAGAGACTAGCATACTGCATGGGAGTAGGGGTCTGTATTCTACACCAGTCCAGAGACTAGCATACTGCATGGGAGTAGGGGTCTGTATTCTACACCAGTCCAGAGACTAGCATACTGCATGGGAGTAGGGGTCTGTATTCTACACCAGTCCAGAGACTAGCATACTGAATGGGAGTAGGGGTCTGTACTCTACACCAGTCCAGAGACTAGCATACTGCATGGGTGTAGGGGTCTGTATTCTACACCAGTCCAGAGACTAGCATACTGCATGGGAGTAGGGGTCTGTATTCTACACCAGTCCAGAGACTAGCATACTGCATGGGAGTAGGGGTCTGTATTCTACACCAGTCCAGAGACTAGCATACTGCATGGGAGTAGGGGTCTGTATTCTACACCAGTCCAGAGACTAGCATACTGCAATGGTGTAGGGGTCTGTATTCTACACCAGTCCAGAGACTAGCATACTGCATGGGAGTAGGGGTCTGTATTCTACACCAGTCCAGAGACTAGCATACTGCATGGGAGTAGGGGTCTGTATTCTACACCAGTCCAGAGACTAGCATACTGCAATGGTGTAGGGGTCTGTATTCTACACCAGTCCAGAGACTAGCATACTGCATGGGAGTAGGGGTCTGTATTCTACACCAGTCCAGAGAGACTAGCATACTGCATGGGAGTAGGGGTCTGTATTCTACACCAGTCCAGAGACTAGCATACTGCATGGGAGTAGGGGTCTGTATTCTACACCAGGCCAGAGACTAGCATACTGCATGGGAGTAGGGGTCTGTATTCTCCACCAGGCCAGAGACTAGCATACTGCATGGGTGTAGGGGTCTGTATTCTACACCAGTCCAGAGACTAGCATACTGCATGGGAGTAGGGGTCTGTATTCTCCACCAGGCCAGAGACTAGCATACTGAATGGGAGTAGGGGTCTGTATTCCACACCAGTCCAGAGACTAGCATACTGCATGGGAGTAGGGGTCTGTATTCTACACCAGTCCAGAGAGACTAGCATACTGCATGGGAGTAGGGGTCTGTATTCTACACCAGTCCAGAGACTAGCATACTGAAGGGGAGTAGGGGTCTGTATTCTACACCAGTCCAGAGACTAGCATACTGCAATGGGAGTAGGGGTCTGTATTCTCCACCAGTCCAGAGACTAGCATACTGCATGGGAGTAGGGGTCTGTATTCTACACCAGTCCAGAGACTAGCATACTGCAATGGTGTAGGGGTCTGTATTCTACACCAGTCCAGAGACTAGCATACTGCAATGGTGTAGGGGTCTGTATTCTACACCAGTCCAGAGACTAGCATACTGCATGGGAGTAGGGGTCTGTATTCTACACCAGTCCAGAGACTAGCATACTGCATGGGAGTAGGGGTCTGTATTCTACACCAGTCCAGAGACTAGCATACTGCAATGGTGTAGGGGTCTGTATTCTCCACCAGTCCAGAGACTAGCATACTGCATGGGAGTAGGGGTCTGTATTCTACACCAGTTCAAAGAGGGAAGCTGAGCTAGGACCTTCTAATGCACATGGGAAGCTGAGCTAGGACCTACTAATGCACATGGGAAGCTGAGCTAGGACCTTCTAATGCACATGGGAAGCTGAGCTAGGACCTACTAATGCACATGGGAAGCTGAGCTAGGACCTACTAATGCACATGGGAAGCTGAGCTAGGACCTACTAATGCACATGGGAAGCTGAGCTAGGACCTACTAATGCACATGGGATGCTGAGCTAGGACCTACTAATGCACATGGGAAGCTGAGCTAGGACCTACTAATGCACATGGGATGCTGAGCTAGGACCTACTAATGCACATGGGAAGCTGAGCTAGGACCTACTAATGCACATGGGATGCTGAGCTAGGACCTACTAATGCACATGGGAAGCTGAGCTAGGACCTACGAATGCACATGGGAAGCTGAGCTAGGACCTACTAATGCACATGGGAAGCTGAGCTAGGACCTACGAATGCACATGGGAAGCTGAGCTAGGACCTACTAATGCACATGGGAAGCTGAGCTAGGACCTACGAATGCACATGGGAAGCTGAGCTAGGACCTACTAATGCACATGGGAAGCTGAGCTAGGACCTTCTAATGCACATGGGAAGCTGAGCTAGGACCTACTAATGCACATGGGAAGCTGAGCTAGGACCTACTAATGCACATGGGAAGCTGAGCTAGGACCTACTAATGCACATGGGAAGCTGAGCTAGGACCTACTAATGCACATGGGATGCTGAGCTAGGACCTACTAATGCACATGGGAAGCTGAGCTAGGACCTACTAATGCACATGGGATGCTGAGCTAGGACCTACTAATGCACATGGGAAGCTGAGCTAGGACCTACGAATGCACATGGGAAGCTGAGCTAGGACCTACTAATGCACATGGGAAGCTGAGCTAGGACCTACGAATGCACATGGGAAGCTGAGCTAGGACCTACTAATGCACATGGGAAGCTGAGCTAGGACCTACTAATGCACATGGGAAGCTGAGCTAGGACCTACGAATGCACATGGGAAGCTGAGCTAGGACCTACTAATGCACATGGGAAGCTGAGCTAGGACCTTCCAAAGTCCAGGAGTCAAAACAATTCCACTTTGCTTGGGAAGTAATCTTTTACAATGTGTGACTGTCGCTATCAACTGATCTATTCACTTTCGGTAAAAGAGAATATGTTTAATTAAATTGATAGTTCATATAAATTATAATAATAAACCATTTGGCAGAGGAATAACATTTTGGGGAAATCAGGTCTAAAATGTATTTTCTTTCTCCATTATTATGATTAAATAGCCTACATAAAACTAGGTAGGATGGCAGGAAATTACCATGCTAGGGCTGCACACACACATGGTCCCAGGCACACACACATGCTAGGGCTGCACACACACATGGTCCCAGGCACACACACACAATGTCCCAGAGCTGATGGCTTTTGAGACCAGGCAGGGGTTTTGGCCGTTATGTTCCTGACCGTGTCTGAGAGTCAGTCTGAGGACCATGTCTATCTGTCTGTCTAAACTTCATAGTAGTGAATATCTATGGCTGGAAAAGGCAGTTCTCTGGGGAGGAAGATGTAGCAGTGATGGCTCCTTCAGTATGTAGCCTTTTCTATGCATCTGTCTCTCTACTCCACCTCTCTTTCACTCCCTCTGTCTCTATTCAATTCAAGGGCTTCATTGGCATGGGGAACATAAGATAATTAACAAAAATGAAAATAAACAATGAAAATGAACAGTCAACATTACGCTCTCTGTCTATCCCTCTGTCTCCCCCCTCACTCTCTAGCCCCCCAGTCTCTATCCCTCTCTCCCAGCAGGAAGACATGAAGACAGTGGGAACAACCCTGACCTTTCTGTCTCTCACACCAACCACCTCCGCAGAGAATAAGCTGAGGATCTGTCTGAGGCAATGAGGCGACTCCCTTCTCAGACACGGTGTGTGAGAGAGAAACTCTAATCTGAGCAGCTGTGTTGTAAAGTGGTGTAATGGAAGCGGTGAGGGAATGCTAGGGGCCACAGATGAGACCGTATGTGTGAGTCATCCGTGTCTCTTCTGGTCATGTGACCAGGGGGATGAGGTAATGCCTATAGTCATCCATCGACAGCTTGCTTGTCCTATTAACCAGTCTACCACATATTAACCAGTCTATAACATATTAACCAGTCTACAACATATTAACCAGTCTATAACATATTAACCAGTCTATAACATATTAACCAGTCTATAACATATTTCCAGTCTATAACATATTTCCAGTCTATAACATATTAACCAGTCTATAACATATTAACCAGTCTACAACATATTAACCAGTCTACAACATATTAACCAGTCTACAACATATTAACCAGTCTACAACATATTAACCAGTCTACAACATATTAACCAGTCTACAACATATTAACCAGTCTATAACATATTAACCAGTCTACAACATATTAACCAGTCTACAACATATTAACCAGTCTATAACATATTAACCAGTCTACAACATATTAACCAGTCTATAACATATTAACCAGTCTATAACATATTAACCAGTCTATAACATATTTCCAGTCTAACATATTAACCAGTCTATAACATATTAAACAGTCTATAACATATTTCCAGTCTAACATATTAACCAGTCTATAACATATTAACCAGTCTACAACATATTAACCAGTCTACAACATATTAACCAGTCTACAACATATTAACCAGTCTACAACATATTAACCAGTCTACAACATATTAACCAGTCTACAACATATTAACCAGTCTACAACATATTAACCAGTCTACAACATATTAACCAGTCTACAACATATTAACCAGTCTACAACATATTAACCAGTCTACAACATATTAACCAGTCTACAACATATTAACCAGTCTACAACATATTAACCAGTCTACAACATATTAACCAGTCTACAACATATTAACCAGTCTACAACATATTAACCAGTCTACAACATATTAACCAGTCTACAACATATTAACCAGTCTACAACATATTAACCAGTCTATAACATATTAACCAGTCTACAACATATTAACCAGTCTACAACATATTAACCAGTCTACAACATATTAACCAGTCTATAACATATTAACCAGTCTACAACATATTAACCAGTCTACAACATATTATCCAGTCTACAACATATTAACCAGTCTACAACATATTAACCAGTCTACAACATATTAACCAGTCTACAACATATTAACCAGTCTATAACATATTAACCAGTCTATAACATATTAACCAGTCTATAACATATTAACCAGTCTACAACATATTAACCAGTCTACAACATATTAACCAGTCTACAACATATTAACCAGTCTATAACATATTAACCAGTCTATAACATATTAACCAGTCTACAACATATTAACCAGTCTATAACATATTTCCAGTCTAACATATTAACCAGTCTAACATATTAACCAGTCTACAACATATTAACCAGTCTACAACATATTAACCAGTCTACAACATATTAACCAGTCTACAACATATTAACCAGTCTACAACATATTAACCAGTCTATAACATATTAACCAGTCTACAACATATTAACCAGTCTACAACATATTAACCAGTCTACAACATATTAACCAGTCTACAACATATTAACCAGTCTACAACATATTAACCAGTCTACAACATATTAACCAGTCTATAACATATTAACCAGTCTACAACATATTAACCAGTCTACAACATATTAACCAGTCTACAACATATTATCCAGTCTACAACATATTAACCAGTCTACAACATATTAACCAGTCTACAACATATTAACCAGTCTACAACATATTAACCAGTCTATAACATATTAACCAGTCTATAACATATTAACCAGTCTACAACATATTAACCAGTCTACAACATATTAACCAGTCTACAACATATTAACCAGTCTACAACATATTAACCAGTCTATAACATATTAACCAGTCTATAACATATTAACCAGTCTACAACATATTAACCAGTCTATAACATATTAACCAGTCTAACATATTAACCAGTCTAACATATTAACCAGTCTATAACATATTAACCAGTCTATAACATATTAACCAGTCTACAACATATTAACCAGTCTTTAACCAGTCTACAACATATTAACCAGTCTACAACATATTAACCAGTCTACAACATATTAACCAGTCTACAACATATTAACCAGTCTACAACATATTAACCAGTCTACAACATATTAACCAGTCTACAACATATTAACCAGTCTACAACATATTAACCAGTCTACAACATATTAACCAGTCTACAACTTAGTAACCAGTCTACAACATATTAACCAGTCTATAACATATTAACCAGTCTATAACATATTAACCAGTCTAATTGAATGACAACACACTGAATGTGACATATGAGGTCAACTTCATAGAGGTGGTTTTCATCGTGCCAACACACACACACGCACACACACACACAATTGTGGGTCAAAGTAGACTCTTAAGACTCTTGCCAGAAGGTAAGCTTCTCAGAATATATTCTAATGCATCAGGCTCTTTGCTTCTCACACATACACGAGAGCAAGCACAACACACTAATTAGCTGTCCGTCTGTCTCTCTACTTTTATTAATCAAATAAAATGTTATTTGTCACATACACATGGTTAGCAGATGGTAATTCGAGTGTAGTGAAATGCTTGTGCTTCTAGTTCCGACAATGCAGTAATAACCAACGAGTAATCTAACCTAACAATTCCACAACAACTACCTTATACACACAAGTGTAAAGGGATAAAGAATATGTGCATAAAGATATATGAATGAGTGATGGTACAGAACGGCACAGGTAAGATGCAGTAGATGGTATATATTACAGTATATACATATGAGATGAGTAATGTAGGGTATGTAAACATAAAAGTGGCATTGTTTAAAGTGGCTAGTGATACATTTTTACATACATTTTTCCATTATTAAAGTGGCTGGAGTTGAGTCAGTATGTTAGCAGCAGCAACTCAATGTAAGTGGCGCAGTTGCCGTACCAGGCGGTGATACAGCCCGACAGGATGCTTTCGATTGTGCATCTGTAAAAGTTTGTGAGTGCTTTTGGTGACAAGCCAAATTTCTTCAGCCTCCTGAGGTTGAAGAGGCGCTGCTGCGCCTTCTTCACCACGCTGTCTGTGTGGGTGGACCAATTCAGTGTGTTTGTGATGTGTACGCCGAGGAACTTAAAACCCTCTCCACTACTGTCCCGTCGATGTGGATAGGGGGGTGCTCACTCTGCGGTTTCCTGAAGTCCACGATCATCATGTTGTGTTGACGTTGAGTGTAAGGTTATTTTCCTGACACCACACTCCGAGGGCCCTCACCTCCTCCCTGTAGGCCGTCTCGTTGTTGTTGGTAATCAAACCTACCACTGTAGTGTCGTCTGCAAACTTGATGATTGAGTCGTGGGTGAACAGGGAGTACAGGAGAGGGTTCAGAACGCACCCTTGTGGGGCCCCAATGTTGAGGGTCAGCGGGGTGGAGATGTTGTTATCTACCCTCACCACCTGGGGGCGGCCCGTCAGGAAGTTCAGTACCCAGTTGCACAGGGCGGGGTCGAGACCCAGGGTCTTGAGTTTGGAGGGTACTTTGGTGTTAAATGCTGAGCTGTAGTCGAAAAACAGCATTCTCACATTAGGTATTCATCTTGTCCAGATGGGTTAGGGCAGTGTGCAGTGTGGTTGCGATTACGTCGTCTGTGGACCTATTGGGGCGGAAAGCAAATTGGAGTGGGTCTAGGGTGTCAGGTAGGGTGGAGGTGATATGGTCCTTGACTAGTCTCTCAAAGCACTTCATGATGACGAAAGTGACTGCTACAGGGTTTTCTTCTTGTAATCCGTGATTGACTGTAGACCCTGCCACATACCTCGTGTCTGAGCCGTTGAATTGTGACTCTACTTTGTCTCTATACTGACGCTTAGCTTGTTTGATTGAATAGCTACACTGTTTGTATTTGGTGATGTTTCCGGTCACCTTGTCCTGGTTAAAAGCAGGGGTTCGCGCTTTCAGTTTCGCGCGAATGCTGCCATCAATCCTTGGTTTCTGGTTTGGGAATGTGTTAATAGTTGCTGTGGGTACGACATCGCTGATGCACTTGCTAATTAACTCGCTCACCGAATCAGCGTATTCGTCAATGTTGTTGTTTGACACAGTGTGGAACACATCCCAATCCACGTGATCGAAGCAATCTTGAAGCGTGGAATCAGATTGGTCGGACCAGAGTTGAACAGACCTGAGGGAGGGAGCCTCCTGTTTTAGTCTCTGTCTATTTGCTGGGAGCAACACAATGGAGTCGTGGTCAGCTTTTCCAAAAGGAGGGCGGGGGAGGGCCTTTTATGCGTCGCGGAAGTCAGAATAACAATGATCCAGGGTTTTACCATCCCTGGTAGCACAATCAATATGCTGATAGAATTTAGGGAGTCTTGTTTTCAGATTAGCCTTGTTAAAACCCCAGCTACAATGAATGCAGCCTCTGGATATGTAGTTTCCAGTTTACTTAGAATCAAATAAAGTTTGTTCAGGGCCGTCGATGTGTCTGCTTGGGGGGGAATATTTGTGGCTGTAACTATAAACGAAGAGAATTCTCTTGGTAGATAATGCGGTCGACATTTGATTGTGAGGAATTCTAAGTCAGGTGAACAGAAGGACTTGAGTTCCTGTATGTTGTTATGATCACACCACGTCTCGTTAATCATAAGTCATACCCCCCCGCCCCTCTTCTTAACAATAAATAAATATATATATATAATAAATATATATATATAATAAATACAGTGCCTTGCGAAAGTATTCGGCCCCTTGAACTTTGCGACCTTTTGCCACATTTCAGGCTTCAAACATAAAGATATAAAACTGTATTTTTTTGTGAAGAATCAACAACAAGTGGGACACAATCATGAAGTGGAACGACATTTATTGGATATTTCAAACTTTTTTAACAAATCAAAAACTGAAAAATTGTGCGTGCAAAATTATTCAGCCCCTTTACTTTCAGTGCAGCAAACTCTCTCCAGAAGTTCAGTGAGGATCTCTGAATGATCCAATGTTGACCTAAATGACTAATGATGATAAATACAATCCACCTGTGTGTAATCAAGTCTCCGTATAAATGCACCTGCACTGTGATAGTCTCAGAGGTCCGTTAAAAGCGCAGAGAGCATCATGAAGAACAAGGAACACACCAGGCAGGCCCGAGATACTGTTGTGAAGAAGTTTAAAGCCAGATTTGGATACAAAAAGATTTCCCAAGCTTTAAACATCCCAAGGAGCACGGTGCAAGTGATAATATTGAAATGGAAGAAGTATCAGACCACTGCAAATCTACCAAGACCTGGCCGTCCCTCTAAACTTTCAGCTCATACAAGGAGAAGACTGATCAGAGATGCAGCCAAGTGGCCCATGATCACTCTGGATGAACTGCAGAGATCTACAGCTGAGGTGGGAGACTCTGTCCATAGGACAACAATCAGTCGTATATTGCACAAATCTGGCCTTTATGGAAGAGTGGCAAGAAGAAAGCCATTTCTTAAAGATATCCATAAAATGTGTCGTTTAAAGTTTGCCACAAGCCACCTGGGAGACACACCAAACATGTGGAAGAAGGTGCACTGGTCAGATGAAACCAAAATTGGCAACAATGCAAAACGTTATGTTTGGCGTAAAAGCAACACAGCTCATCACCCTGAACACACCATCTCCACTGTCAAACATGGTGGTGGCAGCATCATGGTTTGGGCCTGATTTTCTTCAGCAGGGACAGGGAAGATGGTTAAAATTGATGGGAAGATGGATGGAGCCAAATACAGGACCATTCTGGAAGAAAACCTGATGGAGTCTGCAAAAGACCTGAGACTGGGACGGAGATTTGTTTTCCAACAAGACAATGATCCAAAACACAAAGCAAAATCTACAATGGAATGGTTCAAAAATAAACATATCCAGGTGTTAGAATGGCCAAGTCAATGTCCAGACCTGAATCCAATCGAGAATCTGTGGAAAGAACTGAAAACTGCTGTTCACAAATGCTCTCCATCCAACCTCACTGAGCTTGAGCTGTTTTGCAAGGAGGAAAGGGAAAAAATTTCAGTCTCTCGATGTGCAAAACTGATAGAGACATACCCCAAGCGACTTACAGCTGTAATCGCAGCAAAAGGTGGCGCGACAAAGTATTAACTTAAGGGGGCTGAATAATTTTGCACGCCCAATTTTTCAGTTTTTGATTTGTTAAAAAAGTTTGAAATATCCAATAAATGTCGTTCCACTTCATGATTGTGTCCCACTTGTTGTTGATTCTTCACAAAAAAATACAATTTTATATCTTTATGTTTGAAGCCTGAAATGTGGCAAAAGGTCGCAAAGTTCAAGGGGGCCGAATACTTTCGCAAGGCACTGTATATGTCAATCATCAAAACAAACTGAGGAGGAATATTCTCAGCTCTGAGTCCTGCCACACACACACACACACACACACACTTTTTATATAAAACACTTCACTCAGAACCACAATCACTACTGCCACGGTAACCAAAGGTTAGCTCTGACAGAGATTGATGCATAGCCAGAGGCTGAGTCATAAATACTCAAATAGGATATTTTCACCCACCCCCCTTCCGTTGTGTGAGAGTGGAGTGTCTTTGAGTGATTTGTGGCGTTATTGAATAAAGCTCACATCAAACAAGCTGCTAATAGAATCCCGAAGGTCCTGAGAATGAATAACATCAGACAAAGGCTCATTCGAAAATGAAATATTTCTCCCATAACAGAACATCAAAATCACCTTCAGGCCATTTTCAAAAAAATATGTTTCATAATCATTTGAGAAACGACCTTGAACACAGACTCTCATTAACTTGTGGGAGGAAAGAGTTTTGTCTGAAGCTTTGTATCTACAGTAAAAGCCTGTGTTAACCAATCAAATGTATTTAAAAATCCATTTTTACATCAGCATGAACTGTTTCAGGAGCATTGAATCCTGTTCATTCTCTCTAAGTTTATATAGTCCAGTACCCCCAACACAGGTTTGTTGAAGCCCTGGCCAAACACACCTGATTCAACTGACTGAGAGCTTGATGATTAGTTGACGAGTTGAATCAGGTGTGCTGTTGGGGGTACTGGAGGACCTGGGTTGGGAACCACTGATGTAGCACAGCACTGTTGCTCTAAGAGTGAGGGTTTTAAAACGTGTGAAATGGTGTGTGAGCTTATTAAAAACACTGACGTCAGATTACATGAAAATGGTGCTCAAAAGAAAAATGATAAATGAAGTGAATCAGAGAGCAAGATGATAAATGAAGTGAATCAGAGAGAAAGATGATAAATGAAATGAATCAGAGAGCAAGATGATAAATGAAGTGAATCGGAGAGTAAGATGATAAATGAAGTGAATCAGAGAGAAAGATGATAAATGAAGTGAATCAGAGAGCAAGATGGTAAATGAAGTGAATCAGAGAGCAAGATGATAAATGAAGTGAATCAGAGAGCAAGATGATAAATGAAGTGAATCAGAGAGTAAGATGATAAATGACGTGAATCAGAGAGAAAGATGTTAAATGAAGTGAATCAGAAAGAGGGGGAGAGAAAAGAGAGAGGGGGTAAGATTGGCATAACACCAGTGAGGAGGGCAACTGGGGAAATGAAGAACCTAATTGAGCGTGACAGAGAAAAGGAGGGGGTGGCTGTCTGTGTGAGAGGCAGGAAGGTGTGTGTGTGTGTCTGTGTGTGAGGAGGGGGTAACGTAAATGCCTCAGAGCCCCGTTGGATGAGACTATAATAATATGGATTATACTGTAGATTCAATAGGGGTACACCCAAAATGAAGGGTCTGTGTGTCTGTCTCTGTGTGTGTGTCTGTCTGTGAGGCCATATGGCTCTGTGCTGTTCATTATGACAGGACCCACAGCTGGATATGACAAACCTACTATGGATGAACATGTTGAGCTCATTTCTACAACTTCTAAAGAATGAGTGAGGGGTGAGACAGAGAGAGGAAGGACAGGAGAAGAACCACAGCTGTCATCACTTTCAGTATGGCAGATAATGAGGCCATGAAATTAGCATATGATTGCTTCCTTCTTTATTTCTCTAATCATAATTAGCTGGTCCGAGACTCATGATTTTCTTTCTCACTCCCTCCGGTGCACGCGCTCTCTCTCTTTCACTCGCTCTCCCTCACCTCATCTGCTTCGTCCACTTTACCACTCTCTTTCCAGCACCCTTTCTCTCGCTTACCATAGCAATCACCCTTAATCAAGCCCACCCCTTCATCCCGCTCTCCTCTAAAGCCTCTATCTCTCCCCTACCATTCACCCCCTCTCTTCCCATCTCTCTCTCTATCTCTCCCCTACCATTCACCCCCTCTCTTCCCATCTCTCTCTCTATCTCTCCTCAGATGATTATATAGTACAGTCATACAGCAGAGAGAGCCATTTGTAAAGGGCTGGTAATGATCTTCTTTCTCACACCTTGCTAGCTCATCTAATATTCATAGATCTAATACTGCTAGCTGGCCTGAAAGGCAGGCAGTGTTTTCCACTAGCGCCGGCTGTCGGCAAAACAGCCGATTCAGACTAATTTTCAAGCCAGGTAGTTTTTTCCACTTAAATTAACTAGGCTACTTTTCAATTCGCTACAATAAAAATAATAATTTAATAAAGTATCCAGAGCCCTCTCCCGCTGGAACGTGGTGGCAAGTCTAATTTCTTTACATGGAGAAAGAGAGCATGAATTTGCAGGTCCAATATAATGTGAATGAATTTGCACATACCATATAATGAATGGATTATACCATATAATCCACTCCGCCAATTGTTTTCTGGCACATTCCTTGATTTTCTTTCCCATGCAGGGTCTGACATTAACGATGGCCCAGGGTCCATGTGTCGGGCCAGTGCATTTTTACATTCCAGTTCAACATTTACCTGCCCGTCAATCTATTCACTGAGCTTATTTATAAAAGGTGTTGAACTGACTGAATAAAGCCGATCTCATGTATCCTTCCCATTCATAAATCATACAAGTAGTTATATGTCCAGTGTAGAGGTTGACCGATTAATCGGAATGGCCGATTTCAAGTTTTCATAACAATCGGAAATCTGTATTTTTGGACTCCGATTTTGCCGATTTTTTTTGTTTGCTGGTATTTTCATATATATATATATATATATATTTTTTTTTTTTTTCTTTTCTTTTTCCCACAACTTTATTTAACGAGGCAAGTTAGTTAAGAACACATTCTTATTTTCAATGACGGCCTTGTTCAGGGGCAGAACGACAGATTTTTACCTTGTCAGCTCAGGGATTCAATCTTGCAACCTTACGGTTAATTAGTCCGACGCTCTCACCACCTGCCTCATGAGGAGCCTGGCTGTTACGCGAATGCAGTAAGAAGCCAAGGTAAGTTGCTAGCTAGCATTAAACTTATCTTATAAAATAATCAATCAATCAATCATAAACACTAGTTAACTACACATGGTTGATGATATTACTAGTTTATCTAGCGTGTCCTGCGGTGCATATAATCGATGCGGTGCGCATTCGCGAAAAAGGACTGTCGTTGCTCCAACGTGTACCTAAACCTAAACATAAATGCCTTTCTTAAAATCAATACACAGAAGTACATATTTTTTAAACCTGCATATTTAGCTAAAAGAAAGGTTAGCAGGCAATATTAACCAGGTGAAATTGTGTCACTTCTCTTGCGTTCATTGCACACAGAGTCAGGGTATATGCAACAGTTTGGGCCGCCTGGCTCATTGCGAACTAATTTGCTAGAATTTTACGTAATTATGACATAACATTGAAGGTTGTGCAATGTAACAGCAATATTTAGACTTAGGGATGCCATCCGTTAGATAAAATACGGAACGGTTCCGTATTTCACTGAAAGAATAAACGTTTTGTTTTCTAAATGATAGTTTCCGCATTCGATCATATTAATGACCAAAGGCTCATATTTCTGTGTGTTATTATGTTATAATTAAGTCTATGATTTGATAGAGCAGTCTGACTGAGCGATGGTAGGCACCAGCAGGCTTATAAGCATTCATTCAAACAGCACTTTCGTGCGTTTTGCCAGCAGCTCTTCGCAATGCTTCTTCAAGCACTGCGCTGTTTATGACTTCAAGCCTATCAACTCCCGAGATTAGGCTGGTGTAATCAATGTGAAATGGCTAGCTAGTTAGTGGGGTGCTCGCTAATAGCGTTTCAAACGTCACTCACTCTGAGACTTGGAGTAGTTGTTCCCCTTGCTCTGCATGGGTAACGATGCTTCGAGGGTGGCTGTTGTCGATGTGTTCCTGGTTCGAGCCCAGGTAGCAACGAGGAGAGGGATGCTATACTGTTACACTGGCAATACTAAAGTGCCTATAAGAACATCCAATAGTCAAAGGTATATGAAATACAAATGGTATAGAGAGAAATAGTCCTATAATTCCTATAATAACTACAACCTAAAACTTCTTACCTGGGAATATTGAAGACTCATGTTAAAAGGAACCACCAGCTTTCATATGTTCTCATGTTCTGGGCAAGGAACTTAAAGCTTTCTTAAATGGCACATATTGCACTTTTACTTTCTTCTCCAAAACTTTGTTTTTGCATTATTTAAACCAAATTGAACATGTTTCATTATTTATTGGAGGCTAAATAGATTTTATTGATGTATTATATTAAGTTAAAATAAGTGTTAATTCAGTATTGTTGTAATTGTCATTATTACAAATACATTTAAAAAAATGGCCAATTAATCGGTATCGGCTTTTTTTTTGGGGGTCCTCCAATAATCGGTATCGGCGTTGAAAAATCATAATCGGTCGAACTCTAGTCCAGTGTATCGCATCGGGACAAGTAAACAAAAGATCTGGTTTCTATTTTCAATATGAAGTCCATCAGGACTTGCCAGACACGTTACAGTGAGTGACTCGTCAGTAGCTTACCGAATTGCATTGGTAAGAGAGCCTTCATTTGGCTCCCTAATTTGCAAACGGTTAGATAAATTATGAAAACATTCGATGAAGATGGTGAATCCTCCTCACAGCAGGAACAATAGGTAGGCTAGTGGAGAGATTGCCTCACTGGTCCAAAATAGGATAAAAGAAAACAGATTGAATTGTTTTAAAAGCTAATGATACTGATATACAGTACCAATCAAATGTTTGGACGCACATACTAATTCCAGTTTTTTTTTTGTTTTTTTTTTTACATTGTAGAATAATAGTGAAGACATCAAAACTATGAAATAACACATATGGAATCATGTAGTAACCAAAAAGTGTTAAACAAATCAAAATATATTTTATATTTGAGATTCTTCAAAGCAGCCACCCTTTGTGTTGATGACAGCTTTGCACACTCTTGGCATTCTCTCAACCAGTGTCATGAGGTAGTCACCTGGAATGCATTTCAATTAACAGGTGTGCCTTGTTAAAAGATAATTTGTGGAATTTCTTTCCTTCTTAATGTGTTTAAGCATATCAGTTGTATTGTGACAAGGTAGGGGTGGTATACAGAAGATAGCCCTATTTGGTAAAAGACCAAGTCGATATTATGTCAACAACAGCTCAAATAAGCAAAGAGAAACAACAGTCCATCATTACTTTAAGACGCAAAGGTCAGTCAATCCGGAAAATGTATTCAAGTGCAGTTGCAAATACCATCAAGCGCTATAATGAAACTGGCTCTCATGAGGACCGCCACAGGGAAGGAAGACCCAGAGTGACCTCTGCTGCAGACGATATGTTCATTAGAGTTAACAGCCTCAGAAATTGCAGCCCAAATAAATGCAGAGTTTAAGTAACAGACACATCTCAACATCAACTGTTCAGAGGAGACTGCGTGAATCAGGCCTTCATGGTCGAATTGCTGCAAAGAAACCACGACTAAATGGCACTAATGAGAAGAAGAGACTTGCTTGGGCCAAAAAACAAAAGCAACGGACATTAGACCGGTGGAAAGTGCAAATTTGAGATTTTTGGTTCCAACCGCTGTGTCTTTGTGAGACGCAGAGTAGGTGAACGGATGATCTCTGCATGTGTGTTTCCCACTGTGAAGCATGGAGGAGGAGGTGTGATGGTGCTTTGCTGGTGACACTGTCAGTGATTTATTTTGGATGCAAGGCACACTTAACCAGCATTTGTTTTTCAACAGGACAATGACCCAACATACCAGGCTGTGTAAGGGCTATTTGACCAAGAAGGAGAGTGATGGCGTGCTGCATCAGATGACCTGGCCTCCACAATCACCCGACCTCAACCCAATTGAGATGGTTTGGGATGAGTTGGACCGCAGAGAATCTCAAATATAAAATATATTTTGATTTGTTTAACACTTTTTTGGTTACTATATGATTCCATGTGTTATTTCATAGTTTTGATGTCTTCACTATTATTCTACGAGGTAGAAAATAGTAAAAATAAAGAAAAGCCCTTGAATGAGTAGGTGTCCAAACGTTTTACTGGTACTGTATATGCTAGCTATATCAAAGATATTGATGAAGGTCTACTGATTAAATCAAAGTGTTGACAATGGAGTAATCAACTGCTGCTTTCTGCGTAGCAAAGCCCATGTTAAACACCGGCGGCATTCTTCTATCACATCTGTATTGCAGAAAGCTGAGAAAATGCATCTTAAAAGGAAGCTTGAAGCCTGTGGATGTCAGCAGTTTTATATGATATTGTACAACAGCTGCTGTAACTAACACTGTAAAAGTATGACCCCCAAATGGTGTTGTTTCCTGATAGTTGCTGGTTGAAAATACAATCTAGTATTAGAATGTACCAGAGGCCACCAAAATCGAGCTTTTTTGGTAAAAATGTGTTAACTATCCCCCCAGCCCAGGTGAGCCTGTCTGGCTACTCAACGTGCTTAGGGAAAACACTGAGGCAGGCCAATACTGAGTACATTCAGAGAGAGATACAGCCTATCTAGGGCTGTGACCATACCAGTATCCAAATATTTTTTCCATGGCAAAAATGAAAACACGAAGCAGACTAAATACTTTGGTCCTTTAAAAACCTGCTGTGTGTAACATATTGTGTGCTCTAGTTTGTAAAATAAATATATGTGATTCTGGATGACAACATAATGATGTCTGTTTTGTTCTGTGTTTTGTTTCCTTGCCATGATACTGAAGATGATCAAGATACTGGTACTGTCAATCAACAGTACCAGTATCTTGATTTGATTTGATTTGGTACTGTCCCAGCCTACTATAGAATGTAGGAGTTGAGGGGCCTAGGCCTCTCTCTGTGTCATATAGCAGTCTTAACATCAAACCTCATGAAGGTTTCTCATGTTTCTCTTATATAATACCAAGAGAGACACTTTCTGTTCTCCATTCATGAGGATAGAGTGAGATAGAAGGAGAGTGTGAGTTCTTCATCCACACAGAAGGATGGAAGGAGAGGAGAGGTTTAGACTGGCAGCAGCGGGTCATGTCAGGACAGGGCGGCATCAGCTGAGATGACACCAGAACTGGCCCCTCTCAGATCTCACATAAGGCAGAGTCTGTGACAGACAGACAAACTGACTGAGATAGATAACCTCTGGCAATGACCAAACACTGACAGACGCAGACTGAAAGAGACAGGAAAGGGAGAAAGGGAGGGAGATAAATGGAGTGTGAGAAAGAGAAAGAGGTGGAGAGACAGAGAAAGAGAATTGTAGAACAGAGAGAGTGACAGAGGGAGAGACTGAAAGAGACAGATAGACAGAGAGAGAGAGAGAGAGAGAGAGCGAGAGAGAGAGAGAGAGAGAGGGAATGGGAGTGATGGGTAGAGACAGAGGAGACTGAGTTAGGCTGGGTCGATAGAAAGGTGAGAGTGAAGAGATCACTGTCAAATCAAATCACATTTTATTGGTCACATACATATATTTATCAGATGTTATTGCGGGTGTAGCGAAATGCTTGTGTTCCGAGCTCCAATCACTCACAAGCCACATGTCAATGACCTTTTTGACTATCAGTTAAATATAGGCCTTTAGGTTTAATACCTTTCTGTTTACTGCAGTTACACAGGCAGCCCTACTACCACCCAGTCAGACAGCCAGCCAGTCAGGTGAGTTCTGTCTGTGGTCTGCCGTGTACAGGTAGGGAGGCTTGGGGTATAGGGTGGGCACTGGGCCGTATACTGGGTACATGATCGTTAAGAGTCTCTGGGTGTCCTGTCCTACCTGAGGCTGCGTGAGCGGGGGCGCATGGGCGAGTGTCGTTCATCCTCGTCTGTGATGCTCTCGGAGCTGAAGTGCTTGGTGAGGAAGTGCAGCTCGTCCGCCGTGGGCTGGAAGGGCAGCTGGTGCAGCTTCTCCTGGGATGAACAGGATGACTGTGAGAAGCAGAGAGGGAGGGATTACAAGGGAAGAAGAGCCGGGCACTAGTAGCGGCTAACTGCTAAAAGGAGGGATTACAGCAGCAGAAGAGCCAAGTAGCGGCTTACTGCTGGAGGGAGGGATTACAAAAACAATAGAGCCAAGTAGCTAGTAGGGGCTAACTGCTGGAGGGGGGATTACAAAAACAATAGAGCCAAGTAGCTAGTAGGGGCTAACTGCTGGAGGGGGGGATTACAAAAACAATAGAGCCAAGAGGCTAGTAGGGGCTTACTGCTAGAGGGAGGGATTACAAAAGCAATAGAGCCAAGTAGCTAGTAGGGGCTAACTGCTGGAGGGGGGGATTACAAGAGCAGAAGAGCCAAGTAGCTAGTAGTGGCTAACTGCTGGAGGGGGGGATTTCAAGAGCAGAAGAGCCAAGTAGCTAGTAACGGGTAACTGCTAAAGGGAGGGATTACAGGAGTAGAAGAGCTGAGCAGCTAGTAGCGGCTAACTGCTGGAGAGAGGGATTACAGGAGCAGGAGAGTCAAGTAGCTAGAAGTGGCTAAATGCTGGAAGGAGGATAACAGGGGCAGAAGAGCCAAGTAACTAGTAGTAGCTAACTGCTAAGGGAGGGATTACAGGAGCAGAAGAGCTGAGTAGCTAGTAGCGGCTAACTGCTGGAGGGAGGGATTACAAGGGGAGAAGAGCCGGGTAGCTCGTAGCCCAGCGGCTAACTGCTACTGTGAATGTTAACTCCTGGCTAAGGTAGTGTCTTCTGCTCTCTACTGGGCCGTTGTGAATGAACAAACTTTGGAGAATTTTAAATGGGGATGATTGTCTGTTAAACACTTAGACTGTACATTAGGGGTTACGGAGGTATTGTTGCTCCTTTGACTAAGATAAAAAATATTTAGAGCTAATTTAACCTGAATCCATAATGAGGTTATATGAGCACAACAACTTCATCTCCTCTGAGCTGGTGAGTAAGCAGAAAGCCTTCAGGCTTTTCATCAACATGAGGAAGAGGCTGTATGTGCCGGACATCAGTCAGACTAACAATATGACTAACGGTCAGACTAACGGTGAGACTAACGGTGAGACTAACAGTCAGACTAACAGTCAGACTAATGGTGAGACTAACAGTCAGACTAACGGTCAGACTAACGGTGAGACTAACAGTCAGACTAACGGTCAGACTAACGGTGAGACTAACAGTGAGACTAACGGTGAGACTAACAGTCAGACTAACAGTGGGACTAACAGTGAGACTAACAGTCAGACTAATGGTGAGACTAACAGTCAGACTAACGGTGAGACTAACGGTGGGACTAACAGTCAGACTAACGGTGAGACTAACAGTCAGACTAACGGTCAGACTAACAGTGGGACTAACGGTGAGACTAACGGTCAGACTAACGGTGAGACTAACGGTCAGACTAACGGTGGGACTAACAGTCAGACTAACGGTGAGACTAACAGTCAGACTAACAGTCAGACTAACGGTGGGACTAACAGTGAGACTAACAGTCAGACTAACGGTGAGACTAACAGTCAGACTAACGGTGAGACTAACAGTCAGACTAACGGTGAGACTAACGGTGAGACTAACAGTCAGACTAACGGTGAGACTAACAGTCAGACTAACGGTGGGACTAACAGTGAGACTAACAGTCAGACTAACGGTGAGACTAACGGTGAGACTAACAGTCAGACTAACAGTCAGACTAACGGTGGGACTAACAGTGAGACTAACAGTCAGACTAACGGTGAGACTAACAGTCAGACTAACGGTGAGACTAACGGTGAGACTAACGGTCAGACTAACGGTGAGACTAACGGTCAGACTAACGGTGAGACTAACAGTCAGACTAACGGTGAGACTAACAGTCAGACTAACAGTCAGACTAACAGTGAGACTAACAGTCAGACTAACGGTGAGACTAACGGTGGGACTAACAGTGAGACTAACAGTCAGACTAACGGTGAGACTAACAGTCAGACTAACGGTGAGACTAACAGTCAGACTAACGGTGAGACTAACAGTCAGACTAACGGTGAGACTAACAGTCAGACTAACGGTGAGACTAACGGTGGGACTAACGGTGAGACTAACGGTGAGACTAACAGTCAGACTAACGGTGAGACTAACGGTGGGACTAACGGTGAGACTAACAGTCAGACTAACGGTGAGACTAACGGTGAGACTAACAGTCAGACTAACGGTGAGACTAACAGTCAGACTAACGGTGAGACTAACAGTCAGACTAACAGTCAGACTAACGGTGAGACTAACAGTCAGACTAACGGTGAGACTAACAGTCAGACTAACGGTCAGATTAACGGTGAGACTAACAGTCAGACTAATGGTCAGATTAAAAGTCAGATTAAAGGTGAGACTGGTCTGAACCAGAGGGAAGAGATGTACTGTACTAGGAGGGGTGTGAGATTCTTCTGGGATACACACACAAAAACATTATGTAAACACACACACAAACTCACTGAGACGGTGGAGCTGGGTGTGTTAGTGCCATATCCAGAGGAGGGAAGTGAGGCCAGAGACCAGCGTCTGCCATCCGTCCTAAGAAAGAAAGAGAGAGAAACACAGAGAGGATGGCAGGGGTTAATGTCAGTTCCTGGGTTTACTATGAAAGGCTTGATGGAGCCATGGTACCCAGCTAGATGTCCGGGACAACTCACACTGAAAATTCCAATCAAATCTAAGTTTATTGGTTACGGACACAGATTTGCAAGCGTTATAGCAGGTGGAGTGAAATGCTTGTGTTACTAGCTCCAACAGTGCAGTATAATGTATTGTGTTACTAGCTCCAACAGTGCAGTAGAATGTATTGTGTTACTAGCTCCAGCAGTACAGTATAATGTATTGTGTTACTAGCTCCAACAGTACAGTATAATGTCTTGTGTTACTAGCTCCAACAGTACAGTAGAATGTATTGTGTTACTAGCTCCAACAATACAGTATCATGTATTGTGTTACTAGCTCCAACAGTACAGTATAATGTATTGTGTTACCAGCTCCAACAGTACAGTATAATGTATTGTGTTACTAGCTCCAACAGTGCAGTATAATGTATTGTGTTACTAGCTCCAACAGTACAGTATAATGTCTTGTGTTACTAGCTCCAACAGTGCAGTCGGATGGATTGTGTTACTAGCTTTAACAGTGCAGTATAATGTCTTGTGTTACTAGCTCCAACAGTACAGTATAATGTATTGTGTTACTAGCTCCAACAGTACAGTATAATATCTTGTGTTACTAGCTCCAACAGTACAGTATAATGTCTTGTGTTACTAGCTCCAACAGTACAGTATAATGTATTGTGTTACTAGCTCCAACAGTACAGTATAATGTATTGTGTAACTAGCTCCAACAGTACAGTAGAATGTATTGTGTTACTAGCTCCAACAGTACAATATAATGTATTGTGTTACTAGCTCCAACAGTACAGTAGAATGTATTGTGTTACTAGCTCCAACAGTACAGTAGAATGTATTGTGTTACTAGCTCCAACAGTACAGTAGAATGTATTGTGTTACTAGCTCCAACAGTACAGTATAATGTATTGTGTTACTAGCTCCAACAGTACAGTAGAAGGTATTGTGTTACTAGCTCCAACAGTGCAGTAGAATGTATTGTGTTACTAGCTCCAACAGTGCAGTAGAATGTATTGTGTTACTAGCTCCAACAGTGCAGTAGAATGTATTGTGTTACTAGCTCCAACAGTACAGTAGAATGTATTGTGTTACTAGCTCCAACAGTACAGTATAATGTATTGTGTTACTAGCTCCAACAGTACAGTATAATGTATTGTGTTACCAGCTACAACAGTGCAGTATAATGTATTGTGTTACCAGCTCCAACAGTGCAGTAGAATGTATTGTGTTACTAGCTCCAACAGTACAGTAGAATGTATTGTGTTACTAGCTCCAACAGTACAGTATAATGTATTGTGTTACTAGCTCCAACAGTACAGTAGAATGTATTGTGTTACTAGCTCCAACAGTACAGTATAATGTATTGTGTTACTAGCTCCAACAGTACAGTAGAATGTATTGTGTTACTAGCTCCAACAGTACAGTAGAATGTATTGTGTTACTAGCTCCAACAGTACAGTAGAATGTATTGTGTTACTAGCTACAACAGTACAGTATAATGTATTGTGTTACTAGCTCCAACAGTACAGTAGAATGTATTGTGTTACTAGCTCCAACAGTACAGTAGAATGTATTGTGTTACTAGCTCCAACAGTACAGTATAATGTATTGTGTTACTAGCTCCAACAGTACAGTAGAATGTATTGTGTTACTAGCTCCAACAGTACAGTATAATGTATTGTGTTACTAGCTCCAACAGTGCAGTAGAATGTATTGTGTTACTAGCTCCAACAGTGCAGTAGAATGTATTGTGTTACTAGCTCCAACAGTGCAGTAGAATGTATTGTGTTACTAGCTCCAACAGTACAGTAGAATGTATTGTGTTACTAGCTCCAACAGTACAGTATAATGTCTATGTCTTGTGTTACTAGCTCCAACAGTGCAGTCGAATGTATTGTGTTACTAGCTTTAACAGTGCAGTATAATGTCTTGTGTTACTAGCTCCAACAGTACAGTATAATGTATTGTGTTAATAGCTCCAACAGTACAGTATAATATCTTGTGTTACTAGCTCCAACAGTACAGTATAATGTCTTGTGTTACTAGCTCCAGCAGTACAGTATAATGTATTGTGTTACTAGCTCCAACAGTACAGTATAATGTCTTGTGTTACTAGCTCCAACAGTACAGTAGAATGTATTGTGTTACTAGCTCCAACAATACAGTATCATGTATTGTGTTACTAGCTCCAACAGTACAGTATAATGTATTGTGTTACCAGCTCCAACAGTACAGTATAATGTATTGTGTTACTAGCTCCAACAGTGCAGTATAATGTATTGTGTTACTAGCTCCAACAGTACAGTATAATGTCTTGTGTTACTAGCTCCAACAGTGCAGTCGAATGGATTGTGTTACTAGCTTTAACAGTGCAGTATAATGTCTTGTGTTACTAGCTCCAACAGTACAGTATAATGTATTGTGTTACTAGCTCCAACAGTACAGTATAATATCTTGTGTTACTAGCTCCAACAGTACAGTATAATGTCTTGTGTTACTAGCTCCAACAGTACAGTATAATGTATTGTGTTACTAGCTCCAACAGTACAGTATAATGTATTGTGTAACTAGCTCCAACAGTACAGTAGAATGTATTGTGTTACTAGCTCCAACAGTACAATATAATGTATTGTGTTACTAGCTCCAACAGTACAGTAGAATGTATTGTGTTACTAGCTCCAACAGTACAGTAGAATGTATTGTGTTACTAGCTCCAACAGTACAGTATAATGTATTGTGTTACTAGCTCCAACAGTACAGTATAATGTATTGTGTTACTAGCTCCAACAGTACAGTAGAATGTATTGTGTTACTAGCTCCAACAGTGCAGTAGAATGTATTGTGTTACTAGCTCCAACAGTGCAGTAGAATGTATTGTGTTACTAGCTCCAACAGTACAGTAGAATGTATTGTGTTACTAGCTCCAACAGTACAGTATAATGTATTGTGTTACTAGCTCCAACAGTACAGTATAATGTATTGTGTTACCAGCTACAACAGTACAGTATAATGTATTGTGTTACCAGCTCCAACAGTGCAGTAGAATGTATTGTGTTACTAGCTCCAACAGTACAGTAGAATGTATTGTGTTACTAGCTCCAACAGTACAGTATAATGTATTGTGTTACTAGCTCCAACAGTACAGTAGAATGTATTGTGTTACTAGCTCCAACAGTACAGTATAATGTATTGTGTTACTAGCTCCAACAGTACAGTATAATGTATTGTGTTACTAGCTCCAACAGAACAGTATAATGTATTGTGTTACTAGCTCCAACAGTACAGTAGAATGTATTGTGTTACTAGCTCCAACAGTACAGTAGAATGTATTGTGTTACTAGCTACAACAGTACAGTATAATGTATTGTGTTACTAGCTCCAACAGTACAGTAGAATGTATTGTGTTACTAGCTCCAACAGTACAGTAGAATGTATTGTGTTACTAGCTCCAACAGTACAGTATAATGTATTGTGTTACTAGCTCCAACAGTACAGTAGAATGTATTGTGTTACTAGCTCCAACAGTACAGTATAATGTATTGTGTTACTAGCTCCAACAGTGCAGTAGAATGTATTGTGTTACTAGCTCCAACAGTGCAGTAGAATGTATTGTGTTACTAGCTCCAACAGTACAGTAGAATGTATTGTGTTACTAGCTCCAACAGTACAGTATAATGTCTTGTGTTACTAGCTCCAACAGTGCAGTCGAATGTATTGTGTTACTAGCTTTAACAGTGCAGTATAATGTCTTGTGTTACTAGCTCCAACAGTACAGTATAATGTATTGTGTTAATAGCTCCAACAGTACAGTATAATATCTTGTGTTACTAGCTCCAACAGTACAGTATAATGTCTTGTGTTACTAGCTCCAACAGTACAGTAGAATGTATTGTGTTACTAGCTCCAACAGTACAGTAGAATGTATTGTGTTACTAGCTCCAACAATACAGTATCATGTATTGTGTTACTAGCTCCAACAGTACAGTATAATGTATTGTGTTACCAGCTCCAACAGTACAGTATAATGTATTGTGTTACTAGCTCCAACAGTGCAGTATAATGTATTGTGTTACTAGCTCCAACAGTACAGTATAATGTCTTGTGTTACTAGCTCCAACAGTGCAGTCGAATGGATTGTGTTACTAGCTTTAACAGTGCAGTATAATGTCTTGTGTTACTAGCTCCAACAGTACAGTATAATGTATTGTGTTACTAGCTCCAACAGTACAGTATAATATCTTGTGTTACTAGCTCCAACAGTACAGTATAATGTCTTGTGTTACTAGCTCCAACAGTACAGTATAATGTATTGTGTTACTAGCTCCAACAGTACAGTATAATGTATTGTGTAACTAGCTCCAACAGTACAGTAGAATGTATTGTGTTACTAGCTCCAACAGTACAATATAATGTATTGTGTTACTAGCTCCAACAGTACAGTAGAATGTATTGTGTTACTAGCTCCAACAGTACAGTAGAATGTATTGTGTTACTAGCTCCAACAGTACAGTATAATGTATTGTGTTACTAGCTCCAACAGTACAGTATAATGTATTGTGTTACTAGCTCCAACAGTACAGTAGAATGTATTGTGTTACTAGCTCCAACAGTGCAGTAGAATGTATTGTGTTACTAGCTCCAACAGTGCAGTAGAATGTATTGTGTTACTAGCTCCAACAGTACAGTAGAATGTATTGTGTTACTAGCTCCAACAGTACAGTATAATGTATTGTGTTACTAGCTCCAACAGTACAGTATAATGTATTGTGTTACCAGCTACAACAGTACAGTATAATGTATTGTGTTACCAGCTCCAACAGTGCAGTAGAATGTATTGTGTTACTAGCTCCAACAGTACAGTAGAATGTATTGTGTTACTAGCTCCAACAGTACAGTATAATGTATTGTGTTACTAGCTCCAACAGTACAGTAGAATGTATTGTGTTACTAGCTCCAACAGTACAGTATAATGTATTGTGTTACTAGCTCCAACAGTACAGTATAATGTATTGTGTTACTAGCTCCAACAGAACAGTATAATGTATTGTGTTACTAGCTCCAACAGTACAGTAGAATGTATTGTGTTACTAGCTCCAACAGTACAGTAGAATGTATTGTGTTACTAGCTACAACAGTACAGTATAATGTATTGTGTTACTAGCTCCAACAGTACAGTAGAATGTATTGTGTTACTAGCTCCAACAGTACAGTAGAATGTATTGTGTTACTAGCTCCAACAGTACAGTATAATGTATTGTGTTACTAGCTCCAACAGTACAGTAGAATGTATTGTGTTACTAGCTCCAACAGTACAGTATAATGTATTGTGTTACTAGCTCCAACAGTGCAGTAGAATGTATTGTGTTACTAGCTCCAACAGTGCAGTAGAATGTATTGTGTTACTAGCTCCAACAGTACAGTAGAATGTATTGTGTTACTAGCTCCAACAGTACAGTATAATGTCTTGTGTTACTAGCTCCAACAGTGCAGTCGAATGTATTGTGTTACTAGCTTTAACAGTGCAGTATAATGTCTTGTGTTACTAGCTCCAACAGTACAGTATAATGTATTGTGTTAATAGCTCCAACAGTACAGTATAATATCTTGTGTTACTAGCTCCAACAGTACAGTATAATGTCTTGTGTTACTAGCTCCAACAGTACAGTAGAATGTATTGTGTTACTAGCTCCAACAGTACAGTATAATGTATTGTGTTACTAGCTCCAACAGTACAGTAGAATGTATTGTGTTACTAGCTCCAACAGTACAGTATAATGTATTGTGTTACTAGCTCCAACAGTACAGTATAATGTATTGTGTTACTAGCTCCAACAGTACAGTATAATGTATTGTGTTACTAGCTCCAACAGTGCAGTAGAATGTATTGTGTTACTAGCTCCAACAGTACAGTATAATGTATTGTGTTACTAGCTCCAACAGTACAGTGTAATGTATTGTGTTACTAGCTCCAACAGTGCAGTAGAATGTATTGTGTTACTAGCTCCAACAGTACAGTAGAATGTATTGTGTTACTAGCTCCAACAGTGCAGTAGAATGTATTGTGTTACTAGCTCCAACAGTACAGTAGAATGTATTGTGTTACTAGCTCCAACAGTACAGTAGAATGTATTGTGTTACTAGCTCCAACAGTACAGTAGAATGTATTGTGTTACTAGCTCCAACAGTACAGTATAATGTATTGTGTTACTAGCTCCAACAGTGCAGTATAATGTATTGTGTTACTAGCTCCAACAGTACAGTATAATGTATTGTGTTACTAGCTCCAACAGTACAGTAGAATGTATTGTGTTACTAGCTCCAACAGTACAGTATAATGTATTGTGTTACTAGCTCCAACAGTACAGTAGAATATATTGTGTTACTAGCTCCAACAGTACAGTATAATGTATTGTGTTACTAGCTCCAACAGTACAGTAGAATGTATTGTGTTACTAGCTCTAACAGTACAGTATAATGTATTGTGTTACTAGCTCCAACAGTACAGTATAATGTATTGTGTTACTAGCTCCAACAGAACAGTATAATGTATTGTGTTACTAGCTCCAACAGTACAGTAGAATGTATTGTGTTACTAGCTCCAACAGTACAGTATAATGTATTGTGTTACTAGCTCCAACAGTACAGTATAATGTATTGTGTTACTAGCTCCAACAGAACAGTATAATGTATTGTGTTACTAGCTCCAACAGTACAGTAGAATGTATTGTGTTACTAGCTCCAACAGTACAGTAGAATGTATTGTGTTACTAGCTACAACAGTACAGTATAATGTATTGTGTTACTAGCTCCAACAGTACAGTAGAATGTATTGTGTTACTAGCTCCAACAGTACAGTATAATGTATTGTGTTACTAGCTCCAACAGTACAGTAGAATGTATTGTGTTACTAGCTCCAACAGTACAGTAGAATGTATTGTGTTACTAGCTCCAACAGTACAGTATAATGTCTTGTGTTACTAGCTCCAACAGTGCAGTCGAATGTATTGTGTTACTAGCTTTAACAGTGCAGTATAATGTCTTGTGTTACTAGCTCCAACAGTACAGTATAATGTATTGTGTTAATAGCTCCAACAGTACAGTATAATATCTTGTGTTACTAGCTCCAACAGTACAGTATAATGTCTTGTGTTACTAGCTCCAACAGTACAGTAGAATGTATTGTGTTACTAGCTCCAACAGTACAGTATAATGTATTGTGTTACTAGCTCCAACAGTACAGTAGAATGTATTGTGTTACTAGCTCCAACAGTACAGTATAATGTATTGTGTTACTAGCTCCAACAGTACAGTAGAATGTATTGTGTTACTAGCTCCAACATTACAGTATAATGTATTGTGTTACTAGCTCCAACAGTGCAGTAGAATGTATTGTGTTACTAGCTCCAACAGTACAGTATAATGTATTGTGTTACTAGCTCCAACAGTACAGTGTAATGTATTGTGTTACTAGCTCCAACAGTGCAGTAGAATGTATTGTGTTACTAGCTCCAACAGTACAGTAGAATGTATTGTGTTACTAGCTCCAACAGTACAGTATAATGTATTGTGTTACTAGCTCCAACAGTACAGTATAATGTATTGTGTTACTAGCTCCAACAGTACAGTAGAATGTATTGTGTTACTAGCTCCAACAGTACAGTATAATGTATTGTGTTACTAGCTCCAACAGTGCAGTATAATGTATTGTGTTACTAGCTCCAACAGTACAGTAGAATGTATTGTGTTACTAGCTCCAACAGTACAGTATAATGTATTGTGTTACTAGCTCCAACAGTACAGTATAATGTATTGTGTTACTAGCTCCAACAGTACAGTATAATGTATTGTGTTACTAGCTCCAACAGTGCAGTAGAATGTATTGTGTTACTAGCTACAACAGTACAGTATAATGTATTGTGTTACTAGCTCCAACAGTACAGTATAGTGTATTGTGTTACTAGCTCCAAGAGTACAGTATAATGTCTTGTGTTACTAGCTCCAACAGTACAGTATAATGTATTTTGTTACTAGCTCCAACAGTACAGTAGAATGTATTGTGTTACTAGCTCCAACAGTACAGTATAATGTATTGTGTTACTAGCTCCAACAGTACAGTATAATGTATTGTGTTACTAGCTCCAACAGTACAGTATAATGTATTGTGTTACTAGCTCCAACAGTACAGTAGAATGTATTGTGTTACTAGCTCCAACAGTACAGTATAATGTATTGTGTTACTAGCTCCAACAGTACAGTATAATGTATTGTGTTACTAGCTCCAACAGTACAGTAGAATGTATTGTGTTACTAGCTCCAACAGTACAGTATAATGTATTGTGTTACTAGCTCCAACAGTGCAGTATAATGTATTGTGTTACTAGCTCCAACAGTACAGTAGAATGTATTGTGTTACTAGCTCCAACAGTACAGTATAATGTATTGTGTTACTAGCTCCAACAGTACAGTATAATGTATTGTGTTACTAGCTCCAACAGTACAGTATAATGTATTGTGTTACTAGCTCCAACAGTGCAGTAGAATGTATTGTGTTACTAGCTACAACAGTACAGTATAATGTATTGTGTTACTAGCTCCAACAGTACAGTATAGTGTATTGTGTTACTAGCTCCAAGAGTACAGTATAATGTCTTGTGTTACTAGCTCCAACAGTACAGTATAATGTATTTTGTTACTAGCTCCAACAGTACAGTAGAATGTATTGTGTTACTAGCTCCAACAGTACAGTATAATGTATTGTGTTACTAGCTCCAACAGTACAGTATAATGTATTGTGTTACTAGCTCCAACAGTACAGTATAATGTATTGTGTTACTAGCTCCAACAGTGCAGTAGAATGTATTGTGTTACTAGCTCCAACAGTACAGTATAATGTATTGTGTTACTAGCTCCAACAGTACAGTGTAATGTATTGTGTTACTAGCTCCAAAAGTACAGTATAATGTCTTGTGTTACTAGCTCCAACAGTACAGTATAATGTATTGTGTTACTAGCTCCAACAGTACAGTGTAATGTATTGTGTTACTAGCTCCAACAGTACAGTATAATGTATTGTGTTACTAGCTCCAACAGTACAGTAGAATGTATTGTGTTACTAGCTCCAACAGTACAGTATAATGTATTGTGTTACTAGCTCCAACAGTGCAGTAGAATGTATTGTGTTACTAGCTCCAACAGTACAGTATAATGTATTGTGTTACTAGCTCCAACAGTACAGTATAATGTATTGTGTTACTAGCTCCAACAGTGCAGTAGAATGTATTGTGTTACTAGCTCCAACAGTACAGTATAATGTATTGTGTTACTAGCTCCAACAGTACAGTGTAATGTATTGTGTTACTAGCTCCAACAGTACAGTATAATGTCTTGTGTTACTAGCTCCAACAGTACAGTATAATGTATTGTGTTACTAGCTCCAACAGTACAGTATAATGTATTGTGTTACTAGCTCCAACAGTGCAGTAGAATGTATTGTGTTACTAGCTCCAACAGTACAGTATAATGTATTGTGTTACCAGCTACAACAGTACAGTATAATGTATTGTGTTACTAGCTCCAACAGTACAGTATAATGTCTTGTGTCGGCAAGAAATCAGGAAATAACAACCCACAGTAGATACATTACAGAGAGCATGTGTCAGAATCCACAATATAAATATGTGGTGTGTTGAGACAGTATATATCATTTGGACAGAAAATAGTATGTTCAGTAGTAGGTATATTTGGATGAGCTATGTGGAGAGTACAATTTATACAAAGTCTGCAAACACATGCAAGCAAACACACACGGACACAAGCCAGCAACACACACACAAACACAGCCAAGACCACAACATGGAGATGAATATGAGATGAACTGAAGCTGTTCTGCATCACAGTCCTAGTTATAGGGTAGTTTCATGCAGGCTTGGGATGACCATACTTCTTTAGGGACTCTAGGGCATCACAAATCCACGGATACGTTCACTGTAAAAACAGCAACACAAAAGGACTGCTCTGCTCAACAAGACGTGGCGCCTTTTCAGGGCCCGTGTCCACAAAGCATCTCCGAGGAGTGCTGCTCTAGGATCAGTTTAGCCTTTCAGATCATAATGAATACGATTATATGGATAGATCCTAGAACATCACTGCTACTAGAACTTCTCTGGGGCCCTGGTGTGTCCATGCTGGGCAGAGGACATGGGAAAAGGTGATGGTGAAAGGTCAAAGGTTACCTGTCAGCCCTGTGCCCGTGACTGTGTGGGAGAGAGGATAGTGTGTTAGCTCTACAAACCCACTGGTTTTGTGATGAGCAACGCAGAACCATTTCATGTCAGATATCCTTATTTATCACACTTCACCATTGTGTGGCACTGTTGCATCAGGTTCATTTTCCTGTCTCCCTGTCCAACCTGATTTACTGATTCAGAGCAGAAGTGTTATCTATCTCCCATAGAGAAGACAGGTTATTTCATTTTACTGGCACATGGCATATCGGTCTTCTTGTCTCGAAGGACTGATGAAACTTACTTCTTAGAATCCTTTTCATGTGGAGTTGTGCCTAACTCCTCTCAGGCTCGCTATATCTAGTTATGTAATTACACCTATTCAAAGCCTGTGAATGATCAGAGGATATTAAACTAGGCTTCAACCCTTCAGATGATCTGGCTTTGATTAGCCAACCTGTCAATTATCACAGAGCTGCTGTGAGTATTAGCCATGGGAGGAGTTGAAGAAAAAAGTTTAACTGGGCTTGGGGAAACTGTCTCTTCTGTGGGGTGCAGGTGACTGTCAATCAGCATTATGGCTCAAATGACAGAACGGGGTAATAATCCCTTCTGCCTAGCAAACCACTGTATATACAGAGATAAGATGATCAGACACATTAAGTCATGTGATCCCAAATGAGTTAACCCCTTGACCCCAGGCTCACCTGCGAGCTGGAACGAAGGAGAAGTGTGCTGCCGTGCTGGGGGAGAAGTTTCTGGGGCTGTCCAGGGGGCTGCTCCCTGGGAGAAGTAAGATAGAACGACAATGATTAAATACAAGAAGAAGCAAAAGGCTCAGCTCTAGACCTAGTTATTTAGGTGTAAAGGCCATAAAGTCCCCTTACATAGTCATATCACTGATGTGTGTAACAAGGTCGTGAACCTACACAATAGATTACCCAAGATAATATTTATTTCCCGCTAAGAACCACGTCAAGGAGAACCTAGCAGGACACATGGACAACAGAAATAACCCAACAACACAATCACACAGGTTACAGAAAAACACCCAACCTTTATTAGCATGTGGAAAGAGACTGGAATCTATTGTTCTGACATCCCTGTGTGTGTATCGCATAGTACGTACATCCCCCACCTCCTTCACCCAACGGTAAATAGCAAATACATCACGCCTCCCCCTCCTCTGTCTTCCTACTTTCCAACAGGATAATAGGAGTCCTTTAGAGATAACAAAGCTCTGGATGCAGGTGTTGTAATTTAGCCAGGGACAGGCCCGAGGAGATGATGTGAGGGGGAGGACCCGGATGAGACGGACACGAGGTGCTTAATCACTGGTCTGCTAATCGTCTGGCTGCTTCTTCACAGCAACAACAGCAGCAGTAGAATCAGAGAGAGATGAGATGAATGAGAGAAACAAGAGCATTTAAAGCCCATTACAGAGAGGAAGGAGATGGAGACAAACAAGCTACTCTTCCAGTAGCCGCAGAACACAACGTGTCATTACTGTTCTTAGTAATACTGCAGAAGGGACAGAGAAACAAGATGATGGAGAGAGAATAGGAAGATAGAGAGAGGAGGAACATGAAAGAAAGACAAAAGAGAGCAGGGATGAGGTTGAATAAATGCTCTGGGGTTCGGGTCTATATAGAATCCTCTGTCTGCCTGTTAGCCTACATTGTGCATCACAACCTGCTCAACATAGAGGAAACCTGGGGTGTGAGTCACAACCTGCTCAACATAGAGGAAACCTGGGGTGTGAGTCACAACCTGCTCAACATAGAGGAAACCTGGGGTGTGAGTCACAACCTGCTCAACATAGAGGAAACCTGGGGTGTGAGTCACAATAAATCTGAAAAGTGGTCAGGGGGAAATGGAGGTGGGGGGGTGAAACATGGTGTGCTTCCTGCTCTCACCATTCACCAGGTGGGGAAGCATGACGGACGGACGGGGGCTGGAGATCACCTCCCTCCCGCATCAATTATGTATTTTCTGAGAAAGCGTAGGCAGTAAAAAACCTTTAAATATTAATACAAACATTTATTCCTTGTCTATCTGTTAGAGTAGGAAACGCTTGACTCTTTGTGTGTGTGTGTATGAGTGTGTGTGTGTATATCTGTCATGTAACTGGTAGTGCGTAACATTGAGTAGCAGTGCGTTGAGGCTGGGCCCTGGGCCTGTCAGTGAAAGCTGTGTTTAAATGGGCTTGGGGGCCTCTGAGGTGCTATTAGAAGGCATGGGAGAATGAGCTGCATAGGTACAAACAGTACCGTAGATTCAGGCAGGGGGCTGGATAGATAGACAGATACACACACACCTCACTGAGAAGATGAACCATTATTCAAATGGAGCCGTGTCCGCAGACACATTCAGTGACACACACAGGCAGGGGATCCACCTCGCTCTACAGTATGGTGGAGAGATACTGTAGCCTACTGCAGGGGAACAACCCCATACTGTCTGTGAAGGCTGAAAGCGATTCAGAGGCATATACAGTATGCATTTTGCACTGGAGAGCCCATGGTGTGTAACATGACAATTCTATGAGATGACAGTAAAAACCTCCTCTGTGTTTTCCTCATGGGAGAAACACTCTCCTCATTCTACACCCCTGAAGTCATATCTATTGGGTTGCTGCTCATTAAAGAAGAGACGCATGCAGACAAACAGCTAGCTCCCTCAGTGACAGTGTCCTATTTTACCACCCAAATAAACAAACACAGAGACATAGAAACACACAGTCAGACAGAGACATACACAGTCCATTAGAAACATAGACATATATCCAAACACACACTCAGAAAAGGGATGACAAATTGAACATTGTTCTTAATGTTTAAGGTGCAAAAAGAAAGTACAAAAATACAAAAAATACATAATACATGTGAATTTCCAATGCAGGTGCACTGCTGCTGGCAACAGTTTGGGTCTCACGGTGCGTCCCATTCAGATGGTTAAGCACTGCACCTGTACTGCCATTACTGTACCTCACTTCTACACCTCTATCTCTGTGGAGTTCCCACCCTGGTGACTGCACTCAGAACACCTGTCCCTCTCAGCCAATCAAAACTCAGAGAACACTGTCTTGTCCAATCAGATGTCTGCTACGCACTGTGCACTCAGTAAATACTAGACTGACCATAGAACAAGAGACGGAGACAGGGAGACAGATAAATATATATAGAGAGACAGGGAGACAGATAAATATATAGAGAGAGAGATAGGGAGACAGATAAATATATATATATAGAGAGACAGGGAGACAGATAAATATATATAGAGAGATAGGGAGACAGATAAATATATATATATAGAGATAGGGAGACAGATAAATATATATAGAGAGATAGGGAGACAGATAAATATATATAGAGAGATAGGGAGACAACTATATATAGAGAGATATGGAGACAGATAAATATATAGAGAGAGATAGGGAGACAGATAAATATATAGATAGAGATAGGAAGACAGAAATATATATATAGAGAGATATGGAGACAGATAAATATATATAGAGAGATAGGGAGACAGATAAATATACAGAGAGAGATAGGGAGACAGAGAGAAACATAACACAAAGATAGAGATACAGTAGAGTAATGTTTACTAGGGATGCAGGATATATCGGTGACCAAATCAAATCAAATCAAATCAATAGGGAGACATATCGGACCATATCGGAATCGGACGATATTGGCTAAAAATTCCAACATCGGTATTGGCCCGATGTCTAGTTTAACGCCGATGTTAAAAACCGATGTCAGAGATGACGTGCATATCTATATAATGTAGGTACATGACGTAATGACGCCACGTAAACACGCCACGCTACACGTGCAACACAGCATTCCTAACCTAGCCCACAATGTCTGCTGTGTGGATCGAGCAGTCGACAAGTCGAGCAGTCATTTGAAAGAGTAACAACATTTTAGTGAGACAACTCAAAGGCAAAATACATTAAAATCAAGATAATGGAGGAATTCTTTGCCCTTGATAATTAACCGTTCTCTGTTGTGGGTGATGTTGGCTTTCGCCGACTGGTCGAGCATCGGTACACACTAACGTTACCAAGTGCGCTATTGTTCAGATGTTGCCCTACCGGAGTTACACAGTAATACCGTCACTGCTTTTAGCTTCAAGACTGATACTTGGACACGCAATACTGTTTGTTTAATTTTTTTTTAACTAGGCAAGTCAGTTAAGAACAAATTCTTATTTACAATGACGGCCTTGGAACAGTGGGTTAACTGCCTGTTCAGGGGCAGAACTACAGATTTTTACCTTGTCAGCTCAGGGATTCGATCTTCCAACCTTTCGGTTACTAGTCCAACGCTCTAATCACAAGGCTACCTGCCGCCCCATGAGCATGCTGAGTCAGACAGCACAGTGGGTTGACGAGGATTTCGTACTGAGGAAAGCCGTATTGCTCAAGAATGTGCTGGTTGTCATACCGCTGCTGCCAATTCAATGGCTTTTGAGAACATGTTTGAAAGTTGGAAACATGAACACACTAGCTAGCTCCATTCAAACAACTGACTCGAGAAATAAGATTGTCAACTGTGTCTGCAGCAGATATGATACCCTCTCATGGCATTGAAACACCTGCTCAACAAAACTGCAGACACAGACTGTGAACAAGCGATTCGGTGGCATTCTCTCTGAGCCTCTTTACTGCGTCGCCACCCTGCTCGATGCTATGTGCAAGGACCACTACTTCGATGCAGACAAGAAACAGGGTTTATGTGAAATGTTACATAAACAGCTGGACAAGATGGAAACGGACACAGTGACGGTGCGTAACGAGGAAGAGAGGCCACGGACAGACAGAGCTGAAACTTCACTGCTTGACATGTATGATGAAATCCTGGTTGAGAATGAAACGACTGAAAAAATGAACCAAACAGCAAGTAAGTGAAAGAAATAGGTTTTGATGATGTTTTACTGGTAATGGGGACCTGGGTAAATGCCAACAAAATAACTTTTTGTCAGTGTGGTGTGTAACCTTTATTTCAGTTAAGAACAAATTCTTATTTACAATGACGGCCTACACCGACCAAACCCGGACGACGCTGGGCCAATTGTGAGCCGTCCTATGGGACTCAAAATCACAGCCAGATGTGATACAGCCTGGATTCGAACCAGGGACTGTTGTGACGCCCCTTGGACTGAGATGCAGTGCCTTCGATCTCTGTGTCCGTGTGTGTGTTATCTACTACTGTACTAGAATGCTTAAAAGGCCGCTAAAATAGTAAATATCGGGTATCGTTTTTTTTGGCAAGGAAAATATTTGATATCGGTATCGGCCAAAAATGTCATATCGGTGCATCACTAATGTTTACAGTTCATTTTGTTAATGTTTATTATCTATGTCACTTGCTTTGGCAATGTAAACATATGTTTCCCATGCCAATAAAGCCCTTAAATTGAAATTGAGAGAGAGAAAGAGCGCGAGAGAGAGAGGTGGAGAGAGACATGGATGGTGAAAGAAAGATAGAGAAAGGGAGAGAGAGAGTGGAGACAGAGAGAGAGCGGGAGAGAGGGGGATGGATGGAGATAGAAAGATTGAGGGAAAGCAAGAGAGAGCACCAGAGAGAGTCTGTATTTAATGAAATTCCTTTTCAGACAGGAACTTCAACCTTTTTTCTCAGCTGTATTGAAGATGTGTTATTAAAAACCCTCCATTTCATTAGCATTAAGTCGTTAGGAAAAGAAAGGCCTAAAGCAGAAACATGATTAGACTCTTAACTCTGCTGGAGCTGAAGAGCTAAGGGGGAAGTCATATGGGGTTAAGACTGACTAACCGACTGGCTGGCTAGCTACCTGACTGACTGACTGGCTAGCTACCTGACTGACTGGCTGGCTAGCTACCTGACTGACTGGCTGGCTAGCTACCTGACTGACTGGCTGGCTAGCTACCTGACTGGCTGGCTAGCTACTTGACTGACTGGCTGGCTAGCTACCTGACTGACTGGCTGGCTAGCTACCTGTCTGACTGGCTGGCTAGCTACCTGACTGACTGGCTGGCTAGCTACCTGACTGACTGGCTGGCTAGCTACCTGACTGACTGGCTGGCTAGCTACCTGACTGGCTGGCTAGCTACCTGACTGGCTGGCTAGCTACCTGACTGGCTGGCTAGCTACCTGACTGACTGGCTGGCTGACTAACTGACTGGCTGGCTAACTGACTGGCTGACTAACTGACTTCCTGACTGACTGCCTGGCTGACTAACTGACTGCCTGACTGGCTGACTAACTGACTGCCTGACTGACTAACTGACTGCCTGACTAACTGGCTGACTGGTTGAATCACTGACTGGCTGACTGGTTGAATCACTGACTGGTTGACTAACTGGCAGGCTGACTAACTGGCTGACTGGTTGACTAACTGACTGGTTGACTAACTGACTGGTTGACTAACTGGTTGACTAACTGACTGGTTGAATCACTGACTGGCTGACTGGTTGAATCACTGACTGGTTGACTAACTGGCAGGCTGACTAACTGGCTGACTGGTTGACTAACTGACTGGTTGACTAACTGGTTGACTAACTGACTGGTTGAATCACTGACTGGCTGACTAACTGACTGGCTGACTGGCTGACTAACTGGCCGGCTGACTAACTAACTAACTACCTGACTGACTAACTGGCTGACTGGTTGAATCACTGACTGGCTGACTGGTTGAATCACTGACTGGTTGACTAACTGGCAGGCTGACTAACTGGCTGACTGGTTGACTAACTGACTGGTTGACTAACTGACTGGTTGACTAACTGGTTGACTAACTGACTGGTTGAATCACTGACTGGCTGACTGGTTGAATCACTGACTGGTTGACTAACTGGCAGGCTGACTAACTGGCTGACTGGTTGACTAACTGACTGGTTGACTAACTGACTGGTTGACTAACTGGTTGACTAACTGACTGGTTGAATCACTGACTGGCTGACTAACTGACTGGTTGACTAACTGGCTGGTTGACTAACTGACTGCCTGACTAACTTGCCGGCTGACTAACTGACTGCCTGACTGACTAACTGATTGCCTGACTAACTGACTGACTGGTTGAATCACTAACTGGCTGACTGGTTGAATCACTGACTGGTTGACTAACTGGCAGGCTGACTAACTGGCTGACTGGTTGACTAACTGGCTGATTGACTAACTGGCTGACTAACTGACTGACTGGTTGACTAACTGACTGGTTGAATCACTGACTGGCTGACTAACTGACTGGTTGACTAACTGGCTGACTGGTTGACTAACTGACTGGTTGAATCACTGACTGGCTGACGAACTGACTGGTTGACTAACTGGCAGGCTGACTAACTGGCTGACTAACTGACTGGCTGACTGGTTGACTTCACAGAGAGCTAGATAGGGTGTCTGTGTCAATTCCTTTTCAATTTATCTCTGTTATGTTTCATAGAGTTTGGGGGTTTCTTTGCTGTTGAAATGTGTGCGGGAGGGGATTTTTTTTAAAAATCAGGTGACGAAATCCGAGCCAATAAACACCGAATAGGGCTGCAAATCTTTGCCTATGAATACTCCCACTGCTTCCGTTATTTCTTTAGATTTTTCTGAATTTGTCGCAAATTGTTGTTGGAAGGCAGCAGCGAGAGATTGTTGTGACTCTCAATGCTCCAGCTCCACCATGTAAATGACACGTTACAAGTGTTTCCACTCGAGTAGCCGACAGTGGCAAAGCAATGCTTGCAGACTGTACTCTGTCTTCTTAACGGTCTTCTTAACCTCGTCATCATATTGAATGCTGAATCCAAAATGTTCCCACACAGCGGATTTAGTTTCCCCTCTCATCATGGGGCCCCTTTAGGGAGGTTTCCTACTGAGATGTCATTCCAAATCATCCATTGGTTGTTTAAGGGGGAGGGGGTTGCGGTCACTGCGGTTGCCACATTTTGAGACATTGCTGTGGAGTGAAGTCTGTCAGCCCTCAGGAGCCCCTTAATGGCCACAAGCTGCACGTCTGGTTCTGTGGATCTGAATGTACAACGTGTGTGTACTCTTCAGCGCAATAAGCAGGTTTTGGAAATTCTAGGAAAATGACAGGCATATGGTAATTCCGCGGTTCACGTGTGAGTATTGAACTGTAGGGGGCGTACCGAACGGTTCGATAACATACCGTGTATCGTTGCATCCCTAATCTGTATATGTCTCAGGAGCAGCACAAAACAACACTACTGCTCTCTCGAAGCTATCGCCCTTTTATGAAGCCTTCAGCTATTCAAGATGGCCTTTGGCAGCAATTCACTAATTTCAGTATATTACAAATGTATCGCATTTGTAAAACCTTAGACTTGTATTAGGAAGGTATAACTGGTTTTGGGGGAATTAGGGGACTCTCGTTGATCATTATCTTAATTGTGTTGTAGTTAGTTAGCTGTTAATGTTCCTCAAGGTTGGCACACAGCTGGTATGACAGAGGGGCAAGCCAGATGGGGCAGAGACTGAGACTGGTACAAGGTCTGTTGCCACGGTAACGATAGCCACAGCATCTTTCTGGGCAGAAACAGTCAACTGAAGGGCATAGAGAGAAAGAGAGAGATGGAGAGGGAGGGAAATACCACTGTGTTGATTATGGATGCTGCTCACGACCTGCCAGTTCCCAGCAGCCACAAAACCATCAGTAGGAAGAGACGCTGAGAGCAGTCCGCCTCTCTCTTCCTCAAATCTGCTCTCTCCTCGTTTGTCTTAGTGTCTCGCTGTCCGTATATGTTCTCTCTGTTACTCTCTTTTCTGCATTCTTACACTCCATTGGCGTCACTCCCTATTGTTCCTGTGTGCTGGCGTTTCTCTCTACTCTCTTCCTCTCCTCTTCAGTGTATCTGTTCCTATATGCCCTCTCTATCCCTATATGTCCTCTCTGTTCATATATATGCCTCTCTATCCCTATATGTCCTCTTTGTTCTTCCCCCCTCCCTCCTCAGTGTATCTGTCCCTACATGTCCTCCCTGTTACTCTCAACCTCTCACCCCTCCCTCCCTCCCTCTCTCTCCCACTTCCCTCTCTCTCTCTCCCTCTAACTCTCTATGAAATCAGTTCATATGAGCCCTACCCAGGGTGAGATAAGTAGTGAATGCGATTAGAGTCTGGAGCCACTATGGTGACATAGGCTTTTACAAAGCATTATCTGGTTTCCTGGGACACAGCATCCCTTTTATGTGTGTGTATGCGCGCGTGGGTAAGAGCAGCATCGTTACACAAGAACATCTTTCTCAGAGTGCTGTGATCAGAGAGCCTTTTGAGCCAAGAGACCACACTTCCAGCCTGAATGTGTGTGTGTGTGATTGACAGGCTATTCAGTTTCATTATTTCCTTTTGAGGAAATTAGATGGTTGTGATATCATCTCAGTAAATGTCAGCTGGCTCAACTTGATCCACCAATAAGAAATCAAGGTCGTAGCCCCCATGTTGACACAGTGTTGTGATTTCCTGTCTGTCTCGCTCTCTCTCCTTTCATCCTATCCCACCATTTTCTCTCCTCTATCTCTACCTCTCTTGTTTTCTGTCTTTCGAAAAGGGGTGTGTGTGTGCACGCGTGCATGGGTGTGTGTGTGTAGCTTTGCAAGCTGTCAGAGCATTCACCTAAACCTGTCAGATTACATTAGGCTGCTGCATCAGGGCTGGAGACACAAAAGAATGCACGGACGCACGCACACGCACACACACAGCTAGATAACATTGACACCGATTACACAACCAGTGAACACTATGTACTGTATGTGTGCGAGTACTCTGTACTGTATGTGTGCGAGTACTCTGTACGGTGAGTACTCTGTATGTATTATGGGTGCGAGTACTCTGTACGGTGTGAGTATTCTGTATGGATTATGGGTGCAAGTACTCTATACAGTGTGAGTACTCTGTAAGGTGTGAGTACTCTGTATGGATTATGGGTGCAAGTACTCTATACAGTGTGAGTACTCTGTACAGTGTGAGTACTCTGTAAGGTGTGAGTACTCTGTAAGGTGTGAGTACTCTGTAAGGTGTGAGTACTCTGTATGGATTATGGGTGTGAGTACTCTGTACAGTGTGAGTACTCTGTAAGGTGTGAGTACTCTGTAAGGTGTGAGTACTCTGTAAGGTGTGAGTACTCTGTATGGATTATGGGTGTGAGTACTCTGTACAGTGTGAGTACTCTGTACAGTGTGAGTACTCTGTATGGATTATGGGTGCGAGTACTCTGTACAGTCGAGTGCTCTGTACAGTGCCAGTGCTCTGTACAGTGCCAGTGCTCTGTACAGTGCGAGGACTCTGTACAGTGCGAGGACTCTGTACAGTGCGAGGACTCTGTACAGTGCGAGGACTCTGTACAGTGCGAGGACTCTGTACAGTGTGAGGGCTCTGTACAGTGTGAGTACTCTGTATGGATTATGGGTGCGAGTACTCTGTACAGTGTGAGGGCTCTGTACGGTGTGAGGGCTCTGTACAGTGTGAGGGCTCTGTACAGTGTGAGGGCTCTGTACAGTGTGAGGGCTCTGTACAGTGTGAGGGCTCTGTACAGTGTGAGGGCTCTGTACAGTGTGAGGGCTCTGTACAGTGTGAGGGCTCTGTACAGTGTGAGGGCTCTGTACAGTGCGAGGGCTCTGTACATTGCGAGGGCTCTGTACAGTGCGAGTACTCTGTACAGTGCGAGTACTCTGTACAGTGCGAGTACTCTGTACAGTGCGAGTACTCTGTATGGATTATGGGTGTGAGTACTCTGTATATGTTGCTGGCACTTTGCCATGTCATGGAACTGTTGTCTCCAAATGCAGTGGTTCCGGCTCTCTGCGCGTGCACACATACAGAGACACACAGCCAGCCAGAGACAGACAGACACTGATGTCCCAGAACAGCAGAGCCTCCAGTCCCTGACTGTGCAGAGCTCTGTGTATATTCTCAGTTCTAATTGGGTCATATGTGATACTATATTTTCTGGAAAACCACGTGGAGTTTTCTGCTGCAAACCCCCCTGATAGAAACGGCATGCTGTGATGAACTGCAGTGGATGGGCTTGGAAGATATTAACTTAAGCTCAGAAAAGACTAGAGAAAGACGACACGTTTGATGAGGGTTTGTCAGATCCATATTGTGTGTGAGTGAGTGAGTGTACTTGTTTTCCTACGTTATTGGGACCCCAATGCTCCAACAATACACTCAAATGGCCTGACAAGGCACGAAAACTATAACTTATTTCATGTTCTGAATTTGTTCAAATGCTATTTTGAGCATAAAGTGGAACGGACTGCATTTTTACTACTTTGCAGATATGAAACAAATATAAAATTATAATATCAGTCAAAAATATCAAATTCCCAGTTTATGCTTCAAAACCAGCTTTATGAGAGGTTTTAAAATAGGTTCTATCACGTACAATAAGGCATTGTTGGCAGAATACGTGGATGCAGTTAAATGCACGATACATTTCTTGCAAAGAAACACATTTCTTCTTCCAAAAGTCCAAGACATATTGCTATCAGGTTGTAAAACACAGCTGGCCTGGTACATTGTTTGCTGCCTCCATTCAGGATGCACTGGTAGTCCAAGACATATTGCTATCAGGTTGTAAAACACAGCTGGCCTGGTACATTGTTTTCTGCCTCCATTCAGGATGCACTGGTAGTCCAAGACATATTGCTATCAGGTTGTAAAACACAGCTGGCCTGGTACATTGTTTGCTGCCTCCATTCAGGATGCACTGGTAGTCCAAGACATATTGCTATCAGGTTGTAAAACACAGCTGGCCTGGTACATTGTTTGCTGCCTCCATTCAGGATGCACTGGTAGTCCAAGACATATTGCTATCAGGTTGTAAAACACAGCTGGCCTGGTACATTGTTTGCTGCCTCCATTCAGGATGCACTGGCAGTCCAAGACATATTGCTATCAGGTTGTAAATCACAGCTGGCCTGGTACATTGTTTGCTGCCTCCATTCAGGATGCACTGGCAGTCCAAGACATATTGCTATCAGGTTGTAAAACACAGCTGGCCTGGTACATTGTTTGCTGCCTCCATTCAGGATGCACTGGTAGTCCAAGACATATTGCTATCAGGTTGTAAAACACAGCTGGCCTGGTACATTGTTTGCTGCCTCCATTCAGGATGCACTGGTAGTCCAAGACATATTGCTATCAGGTTGTAAAACACAGCTGGCCTGGTACATTGTTTGCTGCCTCCATTCAGGATGCACTGGTAGTCCAAGACATATTGCTATCAGGTTGTAAAACACAGCTGGCCTGGTACATTGTTTGCTGCCTCCATTCAGGATGCACTGGTAGTCCAAGACATATTGCTATCAGGTTGTAAAACACAGCTGGCCTGGTACATTGTTTGCTGCCTCCATTCAGGATGCACTGGCAGTCCAAGACATATTGCTATCAGGTTGTAAAACACAGCTGGCCTGGTACATTGTTTGCTGCCTCCATTCAGGATGCACTGGTAGTCCAAGACATATTGCTATCAGGTTGTAAAACACAGCTGGCCTGGTACATTGTTTGCTGCCTCCATTCAGGATGCACTGGTAGTCCAAGACATATTGCTATCAGGTTGTAAAACACAGCTGGCCTGGTACATTGTTTGCTGCCTCCATTCAGGATGCACTGGTAGTCCAAGACATATTGCTATCAGGTTGTAAAACACAGCTGGCCTGGTACATTGTTTGCTGCCTCCATTCAGGATGCACTGGTAGTCCAAGACATATTGCTATCAGGTTGTAAAACACAGCTGGCCTGGTACATTGTTTGCTGCCTCCATTCAGGATGCACTGGCAGTCCAAGACATATTGCTATCAGGTTGTAAAACACAGCTGGCCTGGTACATTGTTTGCTGCCTCCATTCAGGATGCACTGGTAGTCCAAGACATATTGCTATCAGGTTGTAAAACACAGCTGGCCTGGTACATTGTTTGCTGCCTCCATTCAGGATGCACTGGCAGTCCAAGACATATTGCTATCAGGTTGTAAAACACAGCTGGCCTGGTACATTGTTTGCTGCCTCCATTCAGGATGCACTGGTAGTCCAAGACATATTGCTATCAGGTTGTAAAACACAGCTGGCCTGGTACATTGTTTGCTGCCTCCATTCAGGATGCACTGGTAGTCCAAGACATATTGCTATCAGGTTGTAAAACACAGCTGGCCTGGTACATTGTTTGCTGCCTCCATTCAGGATGCACTGGTAGTCCAAGACATATTGCTATCAGGTTGTAAAACACAGCTGGCCTGGTACATTGTTTGCTGCCTCCATTCAGGATGCACTGGCAGTCCAAGACATATTGCTATCAGGTTGTAAAACACAGCTGGCCTGGTACATTGTTTGCTGCCTCCATTCAGGATGCACTGGTAGTCCAAGACATATTGCTATCAGGTTGTAAAACACAGCTGGCCTGGTACATTGTTTGCTGCCTCCATTCAGGATGCACTGTTTCAGTGTCAATGACTCCATAGTTTGAACAAAAACAAACAACTATAACTAAGGCTTGCAATGTCAATACAATAAAACTAGCAAGGACAATGATCACAAGTCAGTCATAACGTGGCTAATTGGCTAGCACACGTGTGTCAAACAAGGCCCGCGGATTGAATAGGACACACAAGCGAGTATAATGAGTCACAAGTTGAGTTATCTCCTGTACTTCATTCAATTACAGCCTGATGCGCTCGCATCGGTGAATTCAACTTCAATTGCGCTGCTTTTGTGTGTCTTGTTACATCGTGCAGCGGAGGGAAAGTATACAGACACATGCCACAGTCCTAGCTAGGCTACTAAAATGTTGCAGTCTGGCTTCAGGTTTTAAAGCATGTCAATTAATAACCAAAACCTGCAACAAAACACCATGTAAATGAGATGTTGCTGTAATAGGCCTGCCTACATGTTGAGTGGACCATACACTGCATTCAACCGCACTGGTGATCCATGCAGTGCAAAACAAAGATAGCAACATTTTTGTTACGTGGCGTTATTACATACTTTACAAATATTATTTTACTATTTTGTTTTAATATGTTTAAATCCTATGTACGTAAGTGTACATTAAAGGGACGTTTTTTTTTTTTAAATACAAAAAAAGTACAAAATAAGTATGTCTGGCCCGTGAATGTGTTGTGTTATTTATTTTTTCCTCTTTTCTATTTTACCCCCCTTTTCTCCCAAAATTCGAGCTTGTCTGTTCACTGCAACTCCCCAACCGGCTCGGGAGAGCCAAAGGCGGAGTCATGCCTCCTCCGAAACATGACACGCCAAACCACACTCCTTAAAACCAGCCCGCTAAACCTCACTAGGGTAGGGGGCACTATTTTCACCTCTGGATGAAAAGCGTGCCCAAAGTAAACTGCCTGTTACTCAGGCCCAGAAGCTAGAATATGCATATAATTGGTAGATTTGGATAGAAAACACTAACGTTTCCAAAACTGTTAAAGTAATGTATGTGAGTATAACAGAACTGGTATGGCAGGTGAAAAACTGAGAAAAATTCATCCAGGAAGTGGGATTTTTTTAAACGTTTGTAGTTTTCCATTGACTGCCTTTCACTTAGGATTCAGATTGCACTTCCTATGGCTTCCACTAGATGTCAACAGTCTTTAGAAATTGTTTCAGGCTTGTATTCTGAAGAATATTAGAGTAAGACCACTCTGAATGGCGCGCCTTTCTTGTTTTTCTTTTATATTGACGAAGCTATTGTCCGGTTGAAATATTATTGATTATTACGACTAAAAAGAACCTGAGAATTGATTATAAACATCGTTTGACATGTTTCTACGAACTTTACTGATACTTTTGGTATTTTTCATCTGCCTGACCGCCTTGGATCCATTGGATTACTGAAAAAAACGCACCAACAAAATGTTTTTGGGATATAAAGAGGGACTTTATCGAACAAAACAAACATTTATTGGGTAACTGGGAGTCTTGTGAGTGCAACCATTTGAAGATCATGAAAGGTAAGTGATTAATTTTATCACTATTTCTGACTTTTGTTACTCCTCTACTTGTCTGGTAACTTTTTGTAATGTTTTGTGCTCTGGGTGCTGTCCTCAGATAATCGCATGGTATGCTTTCACCGTAAAGCCTTTTTGAAATCTGACACAACGGTTGGATTAACAAAAAGTTCATCTTTAAGCCGATGTATAACACTTGTATGTTTTTTGAATATTTATTATGAGTATTTCTGTTTTTGAATTTGGCGCTCTGCAATTTCACCGGATGTTGGCCAGGTGGGATGCTAGTGTCCCACACCCCCTAGAGAGGTTAACCTGGAAGCCAGCCGCACCAATGTGTTGGAGGAAACACCATTCAACTGGCGACCGGGGTCAGCCTGCAGGCACCCGACCGGCCACAAGGAGTCGCAAGAGCACGATGAGCCAAGTAAAGCCCAAACTCTCCCCTTAACCGGAAAGACGCTGGGCCAATTGTGCGCCGTCCTATGGGACTCCCAGCTACGGCCGGTTGTGACACAGCCCGGGAATGAACCCCGGGTCTGTAGGAATGCCTGCGATGCAGTGTTAGAGACCACTTCGCCGCTCGGGAGAATCCTTGTTGTGTTTTTTCAATATGGTCCATGCGCTGATTGTGTCTGACACCCCTGGGCTAGCGTATCCATTTATGTAGCTTGCTATTTATTTAGCAAGCTAAAAACACGTTGCCTAACATCAACAATCTCGCTAGCAAGCTGCTGGGAGGATGTCATGTCATTGGAGAAGTGGGTGAGTGACTGACTTTTTCCCACACATCATTTTTCGTTGGCTATAGCTACAGATGCTACAGGTATTATTTGGTTAGCAAGCAAGACATGTGAATCGCTTTGCTATCTAGCTATGCTAAACTTGAATGACTGTTATCAACAGTTAGCATACATCTTAGTTGGCAATCAAATATATTTGGCATCGATCAAATGGGCGGGCAGGCATGCAAGTTCCCATTCAGTTGTTAAAACGTGAGTTGGGACAAGCATGTATTGGCAGGCCAGCTGCAGAAGGAAGAGGAGGCTACATTTTCCCATCGTTTATCAGTGCAATTTTGACGGTCAACTAGCTGAAAAAGTTTTAGAGTGTTTATCTAATGTTCCTTCGTTAGATTTTAGCTCATCTTGCTCTGGCTAGCATTAGTTGTTGATCTTGTTGTTGTGCATAGCTGAGGGGCAGAGAGCCTACATTTTCATGGTTGCTTGATCAAAAGGATTGTGAAGTCCCCAAATGTAAAACTCCTGTGATATTTACAGTGCACTCGGAAAGTATTCAGACCCCTTGACTTTTCCCACATTCTGTTAACTTACAGTCTTATTATAAAATGGAGAAAAAAATATAGAAATCCTCAATCTACACAGTGATAATGACAAAGCGAAAACAGGTTTTTAGAATAGAAAAATTAAACCTTATTTACGTAAGTATTCAGACCCTTTGCTATGAGACTTGAAAGTGAGCTCAGGTGCATCCTGTTTCCTTTTGTCATCCTTGAGATGTTTCTACAACTTGATTGGAGTCCACCTGTGGTAAATTCAATTGATTGAAAGATACTTGGAAAGGCACACACACCTGTCTATATGAGGTCCAACAGTTGACAGTGCATGTCAGAGCAAAAACAAAGCCATGAGGTCGAAGGAATTGTCTCCGAGACAGGATTGTGTCGAGGCACAGATCTGGGGAAGGGTACAAAAACAATTCTGCAGCATTGAAGGTCCCCAAGAATACAGTGACCTCCATCATTCTTAAATGGAAGAAGTTTGGAACCAATGTCTCTTCCTAGAGCCGGCTCCCCGACCAAACTGAGCAATCGGGGGAGAAGGGCCTTGTTCAGGGAGGTGACCAAGAATCCGATGGTCACTCTGACAGAGCTCCAGAGTTCCTCTGTGGAGATGGGAGAACCTTCCAGAAGGACATAAATCTCTGCAGCACTCCACCAATCAGGCCTTTATGGTAGAGTGGCCAGACGGAAGCCACTCCTCAGTAAAAGGCACATGACAGCCCGCTTGGAGTTTGCCAAAAGGCACCTAAATGACTCAGACAATGAGAAACAAGATTCTCTGGCTTGATTGAACTCTTTGGCCTGAATGCCAAGCATCACGTCTGGAGGAGACCTGGCACCATCCCTACGGTGAAGCAAGACCTGTTTTTGATTTGTTATTATGAGGAATTGTGTGTAAATTGGTGAGGGAAAAACACAATTTAATTGATTTTAGAATAAGGCCGTAACGTAACAAAATGTGTAAAAAGTCAAGGGGTCTGAATACTTTCTGAATGCACTTTATATATTTGCAGAAATCCATTCAGATGTATTTTGTGGCTTTCGGTAAATATGTGTTCTAATGATCTAAAGATACGCTGTTGCTACCGTCTATAAGCACACAGTCCATTTCAAAGTGAATGATGGTAGGCTATTTCACTAACGCCCATGTGGCATATTGCTATTTGCATGTTGGTTTACTGTAGCTCTGTTTGGCTATGGCATACCGGTCTATGTAAACTCCGTTCCTGGACACATTCTTTTATTTGGTTTTATTTACTGCAGTGTCTATTAAGTGTCCAAACACACAGCCTCTTTTTCATACACTGAGTCTTCACAAATGCCTTCCCAAACATTCTATGAATTTCTGAAAATGACCATAATGTAAGCACTCGCTTATCAGAACATTATTCCTGGGAGTGTATATGAACAGATGTTAATCAAATGTCATGTTGATAAAACGCTGTCAGTTCCACTTTAAGGGTCAGGTTTACGGTTAAGGTTAGGGGTTTTGGGGTTAAGGTTAGTATTTTTGGGGTGAGGGTTAGGGGTTATGGTTAAGTTTTTTGGGGGTTTAGGTTAGGGTTAAGGAAAATAGGATTCTTAATGGTGGAACATTTTTACTCAAACATTTCACTAAAATAAAGCCGAGTGTTGGTGGGTGGGTGTGTGTGTTGGTGATTGAGTGAGTGTGTGTGTGTTAGTGAGTGAGTGTGTATGTGTGTGTCTTACCTGGGTGTCCATGTAGTGGTGAGTGTGGTCTGGGTAGTGTAGGAGAGGTACTGGATGTCACAATCAGGCTCTTCCTGTTACTGGTCCGACAGCTAGGAAGAGAAGAGACACACACTTAAAAACGACAACAACAGCACACACCAATAGGGAGTTTGCTCTGAACCGGGCGCAGATTTCCAATATATTTGGAGCCAGTTGAACAACACTTTCATTCTCATAATGTGTTCTTCTATCTGCATACCATTTCCTCAATGGCATTCCCTCTTTCAGTGTCCACAGAACAAGTAATAAGTGGCTTCCTTAATACTCTTCAAACAAGTTAAAGGTTAAGGTAGACCAAGTTAATCAGGTTAGAGGTTACAATAGACCAAGTTAATCAGGTTAGAGGTTACAATAGACCAAGTTAATCAGGTTAGAGGTTACAGTGTTAGAGGTTACAGTAGACCAATTTAACCAGGTTAGAGGTGACAGTAGACCAATTTAACCCGGTTAGAGGTTACAATGTTAGAGGTTACAGTAGACCAATTTAACCAGGTTAGAGGTGACAGTAGACCAATTTAACCCGGTTAGAGGTTACAATGTTAGAGGTTACAGTAGACCAAGTTAATCAGGTTAGAGGTTACAGTAGACCAAGTTAATCAGGTTAGAGGTTACAGTAGACAAAGTTAATCAGGTTAGAGGTTACAGTAGACCAAGTTAATCAGGTTAGAGGTTACAGTAGACCAAGTTAATCAGGTTAGAGGTTACAGTAGAAGTAGTTAAAGGAACAGTGTAGCAGCTCCACACACACCCATTCATGAAAGCATCCCAGCTGACCCCAGAGTGTCTCTCTCTCTCAAGACCCCACTCAGCACAGCTGTATAGTACTCACTGCCCACTGCTCAGACTGGCACACTACATTGGGGTGACCTACCAAGGAGGGCAAGTGAGAGAGAAAAATGGAGAAGGAATGGTGTGTGTCCGTCCGTCCATGGAGACGGTGTGTGAGTGTGTGTTAGGCTTGGGTGGTATACCGGGATATTGTCAATACCGTCAACAAAAAAATGATGTATGAAAACTGGATACTGCCCAACCCTAGTATGTGGTAGGTGCACCTGGACGGTGGGTGAGTTTGTGAGCAGACATTTACACATCGTGCTGCTCAGTGATGCGAGAAATGTTACTGTGCCCTTCACAGTCCATCCAGAGGAAACAACATAGAAACACAGTGACTAGAACAGCAGAATCATGGAGAGCTCAGGCCAGGAGAGGTCTGATTATAGATCTGTGCTTCTAGCCACGTTATTAATCAAGGTGGAACACCTCACTGTGTTGTGGTTTCATGAGTGTCTATAATAAGCCAGTAAGCTAATTGCAGTACGACGCCTAACATAAAAACAGCTGCAGAGCTCAGTGAAGTATCTTTGCTGCAAGCCTGGTGCTGCTGCAATGATGACACGAAACAGGTACACAAACACACAGCAAACTAACAATGCCATCAGTCAGCTCTGCATAATATATGTCTCTCACAGCAGGTGGTCAACAGCAGAGAGTCTGCAGAGGAGAGGAGAGGAAGAGAGGAGAAAAGAGGAAGATGGAGAAGAGAGGAGATGGGCGGAGGATGGAGGAGAGTAGTGGTAAAACCCAGCCACCAATAAAGAAATGGCACTCTGTCAACTGAGGTAGAGATGCAGGTAGAGATGGAGAGATGGAGAAAGGTAGGGATGGAGAGATGGTATAGTAGGATGGAGAGAGGGTATAGTAGGGTGGAGAGATGGAGAGGTACAGTTTAAGAAGAGAAGAAGTGAAACAGTGTGAAGGGAGGACAGAGAAATGAGAGGGACTAGGTACATTGACAGGGTAATGGTTAGATGGGTACATTGACAGGGTAATGGTTAGATGGGTACATTGACAGGGTAATGGTTAGATGGGTACATTGACAGGGTAATGGTTAGATGGCAGATTTGTGGAGGCAGGCAGGCAGGAGCGTGAAATGAACGTTGTTCTGTAATTACAGTCATCCAGATAGGAGTGGCTTCTCTTCTCACCATGTGTAAGGGTGTTTCTACATGTTGTCCTCTTTAAAGTGAACTGGGGTAAGAGAAAAGAAGCAAAAGAGCTCCGTTGTCGTTGTCTTCACACCGCTCTTGCCTTGGAATAAGGACTTTTTTGCCAGTTCTGAGTGCTCTTCACATTCACATTGCTGTGTTTAGAAAGGAACCCAGATTTTTTTCTCCAACATTCACTCTGGGGTTTTACAAACTGCAGGACAAGCCATTCAACCAGAATGTGTTATCGGACAGCTAGATATAACTACTTACATTTTGGAAGCTAATAAACTCAGCAAAAAAAAGAAACGTCCTCTGACTGTCAACTGCGTTTATGTGTAAATATTTGCATGAACATAAGATTCAACAACTGAGACATAAACTGAACAAGTTCCACAGACATGTGACTAACATAAATTAAATAATTTATCCCTGAACAAAGGGGGGGTCAAAATAAAAAATAGCAGTCAGTATGATGCAGATGAGCAGGGATCCTGGGCATCTTTCTTTTTGTGTTTTTCAGAGTCAGTAGAAAGGCCTCTTTAGTGTCCTAAGTTTTCATAACTGTGCCCTTAATTGCCTACCGTCTGTAAGCTGTTAGTGTCTTAACGACGTTCCACAGGTGCATGTTCATGAATGGTTTATGGCTCATTGAACAAGCATGGGAAACAGTGTTTAAACCCTTTACAATGAAGATCTGTGAAGATGTTTAGATTTTTATGAATTAATTTGAAAGACAGGGTCGTGAAAAAGGGACATTTCTTTTTTTGATGAGTTTAGATTGATTTCATTAAATTATGAGACATACGATGAGACATCATACATGTAATCAGAAGCTCCTATTACCATGAAAATTGCTTAAAGAAAAAATAGCAATAGAATAACCAGTCACTTTAATAATGTTTAAATAATGCTTTACTCATCCCAGATATATATATATATACTGTATTCTATTCTACTGTATTTTAGTCTGTGCCACTCCAACATTACTCGTCCTAATATTTATATATTTCTCAATTCCATTATTTTAATATTTGATGTGTGTTTATTGTTGTGAATCATTTTTAGATACTACTGCACTGTTGGAACTAAGAACACAAGCATTTCGTTACACCCGCTATAACATCTGCTAAATATGTGTATGTGACCAATAAAAATTTGATTTGATAATAAATAATTCTGTACTTGAAAATTCAACACCCAATGTAAGCTACTGCCCCTTTAAGAGCTAGAATAGATGTTGTGATTCTCACCAAATAGGTTGTCTTCTCACACATTTCAAACCCCACGATCAATAAACAGCTGATGAAGCTCTATTAGCCTACTGTCGTGGAAATGTCCACTATTTACCAAATCATGAGAGCAAACCACACACAAGTCAGAGTTCGTTATCACAAAGTCCATCTTTAATTATATGAGCTCTATCACAACCCTGTGACTCTCAGATCAATTCAGTGTCTATCAATGAATTCTTCGAGAGTCCCTTCCACCTTGCAACTGAGATCCTTTAATAGCAAAGACACACATAGCCAGACAGCATAGGCATAATTTATCATTCAGCTTTGTCTCCTAAACTATGTTCTTTTCTCAAACTCAGAACCATAAACAAATCCTCCATATCAACAGGCATATATCAAATCCATCCTATCTTGACAAGATCACAGAGACACACTGACTGGCACACAGACATTGTGGAGCCAAGAGATACACGCTTGACCTCTCCACTCTCTCCGGCCCAAGTAACTCAGTCTTGACATAGAACAGATACTGCAACCCCGCCACAGTATTATACAGAAATAACATTCTGATGAGAAGTAACTTACAAACATATGATGAATATAAAACATCTTACCTATGTTACCAAATAATTATGATTATTCCCCAACACTACCTTTGGCATGTTCACACTACACAACAAATTAAACAAACTGCACCGAGTTCACAAAAATGTCTCAAAGGGACCAAGAGTGAAAGCACCATAATATCATGACATACTGGTTCACTTCTCTCAGTCCGAACCAGTTATATTAAGGTTTTCTGAGGGTTTAAAAGCTCATGTCTCAGCTCAAACCAATAACTTCACTAACATGCACACACCCGAGCCAGCTCCCAGAGGTTAGAAGTATGTTTGTTTTCTGAGGGTTTAAAAGCTCATGTCTCAGCTCAAACCAATAACTTCACTAACATGCACACACCCGAGCCAGCTCCCAGAGGTTAGAAGTATGTTTGTTTTCTGAGGGTTTAAAAGCTCATGTCTCAGCTCAAACCAATAACTTCACTAACATGCACACACCCGAGCCAGCTCCCAGAGGTTAGAAGTATGTTTGTTTTCTGAGGGTTTAAAAGCTCATGTCTCAGCTCAAACCAATAACTTCACTAACATGCACACACCCGAGCCAGCTCCCAGAGGTTAGACGTATGTTTGTTTTCTGAGGGTTTAAAAGCTCATGTCTAAGCTCAAACCAATAACTTCACTAACATGCACACACCCGAGCCAGCTCCCAGAGGTTAGAAGTATGTTTGTTTTCTGAGGGTTTAAAAGCTCATGTCTCAGCTCAAACCAATAACTTCACTAACATGCACACACCCGAGCCAGCTCCCAGAGGTTAGACGTATGTTTGTTTTCTGAGGGTTTAAAAGCTCATGTCTAAGCTCAAACCAATAACTTCACTAACATGCACACACCCGAGCCAGCTCCCAGAGGTTAGAAGTATGTTTGTTTTCTGAGGGTTTAAAAGCTCATGTCTCAGCTTAAACCAATAACTTCACTAACATGCACACACCCGAGCCAGCTCCCAGAGGTTAGAAGTATGTTTGTTTTCTGAGGGTTTAAAAGCTCATGTCTCAGCTCAAACCAATAACTTCACTAACATGCACACACCCGAGCCAGCTCCCAGAGGTTATAAGTATGTTTGTTTTCTGAGGGTTTAAAAGCTCATGTCTCAGCTCAAACCAATAACTTCACTAACATGCACACACCCGAGCCAGCTCCCAGAGGTTAGACGTATGTTTGATGAAAGCAACTCTTATTTTATCAGGTGGTGATGTAGAATTCACGAGGCAGTAACTAAGTGTTACTGATGAATAGCTGAATTCCCTGCCAGCTCCTTGGTGGGAACATCTAGCTACTGCTAATACAACTACAAAACCTACTGTGGCTTCAGAAAGGATTCAAACCTCTTGAATTTTGCCAAATTTTGTTGTTTAACATCCGAAATATAAAATTGATTCAATTTAGATTTTGTGTCACTGGCCTAGACACAATACCCCATAATTTCTTGAAGAACATTTTCAAAATTAATACAAAATATAAACCTGAAATGTCTTTGGTGAAAACACATTCCCTTTGTTATAGCAAGACTAAATAAGTTCAGGGGTCAACAAGTGTTTAAGAAATGACACAATAAGTTGCATGGGTTCATTATGTGTTCAATAATAGTGGTTAACATGATTTCTAAATGATTACCCCATCTCTGTACCCCCCACACACACAGTTATCTGTAAGGTCCCTCAATCGAGTAGTATATTTCAAGCAGAGATTCAACCACAAAGACCAAGGACGTTTCTCAATGCCTCGCAAAGAAGGGCACTGATTGGTAGATGTGTAAAAATAAAAGCAGACGCTGAATATTTCTTCCTGCCTGGTGAAGATATTCATTAGGCTTTGAATCCCACTTCTGACACACATTTGGGCCAGCAGGTAGCCTCGTGGTTAAAGCATTGGGCCAGTAACTGAAAGGTTGCTGGATCGAATCCCTGAGCTGACAAGGTATAACATTTTTTTTTTTTTTTTTTAATATATATTTTTTTACCTTTATTTTACTAGGCAAGTCAGTTAAGAACAAATTCTTATTTTCAATGATGGCCTAGGAACAGTGGGTTAACTGACTGTTCAGGGGCAGAACGACAGATTTGTTCCTTGTCGGCTCGGGGGTTTGAACTTGCAACCTTTCGGTTACGAGTCCAACGCTCAAACCACTAGGCTACCCTGCCCCAACATCTGTTGTTCTGCCCCTGAGGAAGGCAGTTAACCCACTGTTCCCCGGTAGGCCGTCATTGTAAATAAGAATTTGTTCTTAACAGACTTACCTAGTTAAATAAAAGTTAAATTAAAAAAATGTAATGTGTATTAATACACACAGTCACTACAAAGATACAGGTGTCCTTCCTAACTCAGTTGCCAGAGAGGAAGAAACCTACTCAGGAATTTCACCATGAAGCCAATGGTGATTTTTAAACAGTTATAAAGTGTAATAGATCAGGATCAACAACATTGACCTAAATGACAGAGAGAAAAGAAGGAAGCCTGTAAAGAATAACATTTTTTTTTTTAAATACTGCAAAAAAATTGGCAAAGAAATTAAATTTGTCATGAATACAAAGCGTTGGCAAATCCAACACCAAACATCACTGATTACCACTCTTCATATTTTCAATCATGGTGGTGGCTGCATCATGTTATGTATCTAGGGAGTTGTTTTAGGATAAAAATAAATGGAAAACAGCTAAGCAAAGGCAAAATTCTAGAGGAAAACCTTGTTTATACTTTCGGACTATTGTTTGTACACATGAACGTGGTACCTTCTACAAGGTTAAAAGGCTACCCAAAGCCAAATGGCCAGCCAGGCAATTCCTACCAATCTCACCAGAATGCCTGGAGGAGGTTACACCCGGTGACTGTGTTGACATGGAAGGGCTTGCCCCCTTGTCAAATCCCTGGTGTCTTCCCATCTACACCACAGCCAGAAGTCCTCCATGACTTTGATTGGTCCCACTGTACCATTACATTACATTTACATTTAAGTCATTTAGCAGACGCTCTTATCCAGAGCGACTTACAAATTGGTGAATTCACCGATCAAGATAGTGGTCATGCCGGAGCCGGGTCTGTGGGACGAGTTCTGCATTGTCACAGACCTCAACCTGCATATACTTAAAGCCGACATCCGGGCGTCAGGGAGGGCAATGGGGCTCATGATATCCCAAGGTGTCAGACAGTGAGAAGCTGGAGATCCTGGATGCTCCGGTAGACCCTAAGGCGCTTATCATAAGAAACCCTCAAGCTTCGTCTGCCGAGGAAGACACAGCCCGGTGTACATCACCACACCTTCGCACCAGGCTGCAGCAGGTCGACCTCCCTCAACACTCAAGATCCCCAGACGCCCAGCCCCCCAAGTTAGCACTCTGGGATTGGCCAGTGAACAGGTTAATTTGAACACCGACGGGCTTCCCCAAATTGTAATTTTAACAATTCAAAGTTCTACAGCCTCATCCACCAGATCCCTTTATGATTGTGAATGGCTCGTGTTTGAGGAACGGTACACTCGTTTGCGCCCGGTGCCCAAACACCTTTCCCCATAGTGGGACTTTGTTCTAGATGCTCTATCTCAAGAGCCTTTCAAGCCCCTGGATCAGGTGGGTCTTAAGGTACTTTCATTTAAGACAGCGCTACTACTGGTGTTGGCCTCTGCCAAGAGTGTAAGGGACTTTCACACGCTCTCAGGGCACTCATGTACACAGTTTGCACCAGGTAACAAGAGGGTATCATTGCGGCCTAAACCCGCCTTTATCCCTAAGGTTATTAACCCATCTGAAATCAAATCCAATTTTATTTCTCACATGAGCCGAATACAACAGGTGTCGATGTTACCGTGAAATGCTTACTTACAAGCCCTTAAACCAACAAAGCAGTACAAGAAATAGAGTTAAGAAAATATTTAATAAATAAACTAAAGTTTTAAAAAATTAAAAGAAGTAACACAAGATAATTACATAACAATAATGAGGCTATATACAGGGGGTACCGGTACAGAGTCAATGTGCTGGGGTACAGGTTAGTCGAGGTCATTTGTAAAGTGACTATGCATAGATAATAAACAGCGAGTAGCAGCAGTGGGGGGGATTGAAGCTGTTAAGGAGCCCTTTTGTCCTAGACTTGGCACTCTGGTACCACTTGAGGGACCCCAGTGTAAAGGATCAGTGTGGCAGATGGGTTGTTACCTACCCATACCACCTGGGGGCGGCCCTTCAGTAAGTCCAGGATCCAGTTGCAGAGGGAAGTGTTGAGTTCCAGGATCCTTAGCTTAGTGATCTTTGAGGTTACCATGGTGTTGAATGCTGAGCTGTAGTCAATGAACAGCATTCTTACATAGGTGTTCCTTTTTCTACAGGTGGGAAAGGGCACGGTGAAGTGCAACTGAGATTGTGTCATCTGTGGAGTTGTTGGGGCGGTATGTGAATTGGAGTGGGTCTAGGGTTTCTGGGATAATGGTGTCGATGTGATCCATGACCAGCCTTTCAAAGCACTTCATGGCTACCAATGTGAGTGCCCCAGGGTGGTAAATCATTTGGGCAGGCAGGTTACCTTCGCTTTCTTGGGCAAAGAGCAGAGAGACGATGGTGATCTGAAACATTTAAGTATAACTGACTCGGTCAGGGAGAGCTTGAAAATGTCAGTGAAGACACATGCCAGTTGGTCCACACATGCTATGAGTACATGTCCTGGTAATCCGTCTGGCCCCGTGGCTTTGTGAATGTTGACCTGTTTAAAGGTCTTGCTGACATCGGCTACGGAGAGCGCGATGAAACAGTCGTCCAGAACAGCTGGTGCTCTCATGCATGCGTCAGTGTTGCTTGCCTCGAAGTGAGCATAAAAGGCATTTAGCTCGTCTGGTAGAATGCGTCTTCCCCTTGAGCTGACAGCTTTTTATCCCTCGCCGTTTTCCGTACTGGAACATCAATATGTTGTGCCCAGGACCTAGTATCTACATGGACAGGACGGAGGGGTTTTCATGTAATGTAATCAGTTGTTTCTTTCCTGAACCAAACCTCACACAGGTAAAGAGCTCATTAAACACCTTTAAATGCTGAACATTGGCAATGGCATTTCATTTTCTCGCTGTAACGAAACCAAACCGTGACCACAAAATGGCAATATGTACCGAACCGTGGGTTTGGTGAACCGTTACAACCCTACACACACACACACACACACCATATGTATCATACACAACATGGCAGCTTATTCTTCAAAGCCACACCACATGCTAAGCCCATACTGCAGAGCCTGCATATTAACAGATGGTAGGAGACTCATCACACAGCTTTTCATGAGGGAATACTTCCACTAGCCTAGCTGCTTACTTTGTGGTGCATACCAATAACACGCACTGGCCACAGAACACACACATACTGGCCACAGAACACACACACACTGGCCACAGAACACACACACACTGGCCACAGAACACACACACACTGGCCACAGAACACACACACACTGGCCACAGAACACACACACACACACACACACACTGGCCACAGCACACAAACTGGCCACAGAGCACACACACACACACCCACACTGGCACAGAGCGCGCACACACACACACACACAGAGCGCGCACACACACACACACAGAGCGCACACACACACACACACACACAGAGCGCGCACACACACACACACAGAGCGCACACACACACAGAGCGCACACACTGGCCACAGAGCGCACACACTGGCCACAGAGCGCACACACTGGCCACAGAGCGCACACACTGGCCACAGAGCGCACACACTGGCCACAGAGCGCACACACTGGCCACAGAGTACGCACGCACGCACACACACACGCATTCACTCACACAAAACAGAGAAGAGAGATTTGAATGTTAAATGTGAATGATAATTTTCTCATTTGAGTGATTGCTGGCTCTAATCGTCTTACCAAACAGTTTCATGTGAGGCCAGCCGGGGGTTCGGCAGGCAGGCGGAGCTAAACAACATAATTACAGTCAGCCGATGTGATGTGCCAATTAACACGAGAACGCAGCAATTATGCAGACACCCGTTAGCAGGGAGTCCACAGAGAGAGAGAGAGAGACCAGAAACCCCATCCCTGCTAGCAGGAAGTCCACAGACACAGAGAGAGACCAGAAACATCATCACTGCTAGCAGGAAGTCAACAGACACAGAGAGAGACCAGAAACATCATCACTGCTAGCAGGAAGTCAGACAGAGAGACCAGAAACACCATCACTGCTAGCATGAAGTCAACAGACAGAGAAAGACCAGAAACATCATCATTGGTAGCAGCAAGTCAACAGACAGAGAGAGAGACTAGAAACATCATCACTGCTAGCAGGAAGTCAACAGACAGAGAGAGACCAGAAACATCATCACTGCTAGCATGAAGTCAACAGACAGAGAGAGAGAGAGAGAGAGACAAGAAACATCATCATTGCTAGCAGGAAGTCAACAGACAGAGAGAGAGAGAGACTAGAAACATCATCACTGCGAGCAGGAAGTCAACAGACAGAGAGAGACCAGAAACATCATCAATAGTACTGATGCATGTCAGATACAGTCTTGGCACAATTTTACAGACAGGGTGCAAAAGGGTCTCCTTTGGGGTAGGGGGCCACAGAGTTAGACAGGGGGCGGCGTACTGCCTATACACTGGTAAGGGAGATTGATTTAGAGACGTCTAGCCTGCAGAATGGGTGAATGGCCACAGCTCTCTCTAGCCACAGGGAGACAGACAGAAGAGTATCGACAGCAGCCTCATCACACTCTTTATCCACCTGCAACTGACTGACTAAACAAGCCCTGCTTTCTCTGTGAACGGAAAAGACTGAGGGATAGTGATTGCTCCTTTTCTTCTAGCTCCATTCAGAAGCACGTCTATGATCGGTCTGGCTAGCGTCATAGATGCACAGTGATCGGTCTGGCTAGCGTAGCGTAGCGTCATAGGTGCACAGTGATCGGTCTGGCTAGCGTAGCGTAGCGTCATAGATGCACAGTGATCGGTCTGGCTAGCGTAGCGTCATAGGTGCACAGTGATCGGTCTGGCTAGCGTTGCGTCATAGGTGCACAGTGATCGGTCTGGCTAGCGTAGCATCATAGGTGCACAGTGATCGGTCTGGCTAGCGTAGTGTAGCGTCATAGATGCACAGTGATCGGTCTGGCTAGCGTAACGTTGCGTCATAGGTGCACAGTGATCGGTCTGGCTAGCGTAGCGTAGCGTCATAGGTGCACAGTGATCGGTCTGGCTAGCGTAGCGTAGCGTCATAGGTGCACAGTGATCGGTCTGGCTAGCGTAGCGTCATAGGTGCACAGTGATCGGTCTGGCTAGCGTAGTGTAGCGTCATAGGTGCACAGTGATCGGTCTGGCTAGCGTAGCATCATAGGTGCACAGTGATCGGTCTGGCTAGCGTAGCGTAGCGTCATAGGTGCACAGTGATCGGTCTGGCTAGCGTAGCGTCATAGGTGCACAGTGATCGGTCTGGCTAGCGTAGTGTAGCGTCATAGGTGCACAGTGATCGGTCTGGCTAGCGTAGCGTAGCGTCATAGGTGCACAGTGATCGGTCTGGCTAGCGTAGCGTCATAGGTGCACAGTGATTGGTCTGGCTAGCGTAGCGTCATATATGCACAGTGATCGGTCTGGCTAGCGTAGTGTAGCTTCATAGATGCACAGTGATCGGTCTGGCTAGCGTAACGTTGCGTCATAGGTGCACAGTGATCGGTCTGGCTAGCGTAGCGTCATAGATGCACAGTGATCGGTCTGGCTAGCGTAGTGTAGCGTCATAGATGCACAGTGATCGGTCTGGCTAGCGTAACGTTGCGTCATAGGTGCACAGTGATCGGTCTGGCTAGCGTAGCATCATAGGTGCACAGTGATCGGTCTGGCTAGCGTAGTGTAGCGTCATAGATGCACAGTGATCGGTCTGGCTAGCGTAACGTTGCGTCATAGGTGCACAGTGATCGGTCTGGCTAGCGTAGCATCATAGGTGCACAGTGATCGGTCTGGCTAGCGTAGTGTAGCGTCATAGATGCACAGTGATCGGTCTGGCTAGCGTAACGTTGCGTCATAGGTGCACAGTGATCGGTCTGGCTAGCGTAGCATCATAGGTGCACAGTGATCGGTCTGGCTAGCGTAACGTAGCGTCATAGGTGCACAGTGATCGGTCTGGCTAGCGTAACGTAGCGTCATAGGTGCACAGTGATCGGTCTGGCTAGCGTAGCGTCATAGGTGCACAGTGATCGGTCTGGCTAGCGTAACGTAGCGTCATAGGTGCACAGTGATCGGTCTGGCTAGCGTAACGTAGCGTCATAGGTGCACAGTGATCGGTCTGGCTAGCGTAACGTAGCATCATAGGTGCACAGTGATCGGTCTGGCTAGCGTTGCGTCATAGGTGCACAGTGATCGGTCTGGCTAGCGTAGCGTAGCGTCATAGGTGC